>NC_141140.1:95154366-95323533 GCF_053477565.2 Lygodium microphyllum | reverse complement strand
ATATTGGCAGACCAAGCTTCCGTTATCATTGGTAAGTAGACAGGTCTAGTTACCTCAGGTTATCATGCATGTTCATTGTGTGGGCCACAGTTAGACTCCCGAAGGTCATGAACCATGAAGAAGATGGTATATCAAGGACATGTTGCTTTCTTGCTGGAGGGTCATGAATTGAGGGAAGGTTTTCTTGGACGACCTCCAACACCAATGAACGCCCAAAGTTGGTACAAGCTGAAAATAGTCCACATGGAGTCACATCTAAACGGAATGCGACGGTTCTCAGTTTTCTACAAGTTGCCGTATTGGACCCATTTACAGATCAACCACTTGTTGGATCCCATGCATATTTTCAAGAATGTGGGCAGCTTACTATGGGACCACATCACATGAAAGAGAGACACTGTAGGGGCACGAATGGATTTGAAGGAGGTAGGCAAGATGGAGGTGCTTTGCCTACCTCGCGCTCCTTAGGTTTTGTCCACTAAAGAAGAGCACATTATGAAGCAAATTATCAAGTCTATCCGCACTTTGATGGGTATGATACATTCTCTCAGGTTCACGTTTTCTAAAGACGACCAATTATCAGGGCTAAAACCCCATGATTTGCATAAGATATGTCAAGTTTGTACTACGAATGGATTGTAAGTGGCTTGCATATTTTGCTATTTGGAGTCTAGTCATTGTTCGTAATGCTTCTTAATTTGTGGTAGTTTATACTACCGATCACGATCACATGATGCCTTACTTCAAAAATATGCGGGGCGATTTACAGGTTGTCAAATGTAGTGCAATGGATCTCACAGAAGGAGATAAAGACATCCTCTATTGAATCCGCAAGGTAGGGAGCAATGGAGACTGTCTATTTCTTTGAGAAATACTTGCCCACCAGCATACTCATGATACAGACCTACCTCTTGGTGCATCTTGTAGAGGAAGTGGAGATTGTGGGACCTGTCCATACGCGATGGATGTTCTTCTTGGAGTGCTTCATGAAAACCCTAAAAGGCTTTGTGTGACAACAAGCTCTGCTAGAAGGTAGCATGGTTGAAGGTTGGTTGGTGTCTGAGGTATTAGTGCATATTTCACAATGGCTATCAACAATGGATTCGGACAATAGTATGCTATGGTCGCTGAAGGACGATGATAGATTGACTGGAGATGTGGTGGTTGGAAATGGGGTAGAAAAAAGGATGGATGCTGCAATGGAGGGGAAAGTGAATCGTTTTTGTATGTTGCATCATTCCTCCATGGAGACGTGGCTCGCTAGGTACGAGCAAGCCAGGAAAGATCGGGAATGAGCGCGATATGAATTTCGACGTAGTATGCGCTATCGACCGGTTCGATAATCTGAGGGCATGGAGGAGATACTGCGGTTTATGTCAACGCGATGGCTGCATGGAGCTTTGACCACAACATCTCGCGAAGGGGGGAGGTGTCAATTGAGGAGTGGGAATTCTCAAGGGGATGTAGTCCAAAGGTGATGACGTGTTTAAGATTTTTCTATCTAGATTTTATATGCGACAACTAATTAACTTTTTCAATATGCAGTACAAAATATACAGTGTGGTGTGGTCACGCGGACGATATTTCCGCTTGGAGCATATTGACAAAATGCTCTCCACAACAGATTGTGGTATCATACCAAAGTTTGAGCAAGAGAGCCGACGACAAGCAACGGATCCAAACACCGTTATAGATGAGATGGAGTATTTTGGAAACTTGCAAAGTATTATCAGGTGGATTACCGTAGCTTCTCCATGATCCTATTCGATGTGCAGTGGTTCCAAGTGGTACTTGTTGAAGGAGTTGGGGCAACAGTTCGACGAGGTTCATCTAGATTTCTCGAAATAGATTCCGAAAAAAGATGGATGGATTTGCCCGACACATTTGTATTGCCGGACCATTGTGAACATGTGCATGAACTCATGTTTTTTTAAATTTTATTACGACATGGTATATGTCACAAAAGTTATGTTGGGGGTAAAGGTGCTTCTGCCTAGCCGCCAGTGTGTTACTACACTGAAAGTACCCACCACTGCACACTGTAGGTGGCGGCCACCCGTCACCGTCACTTTATTCTTTATTCTTTTAGTGACTGTTTGAATAAAGGAAGGCTTGGTCGCACATTGTGACTGTTGGAGTTCGCATTTGTGTCTCTCTCTTCTTGCTCTTGCTCTCCACCATAGCTCACTTCCAAGCAAGCTTCGATCCTTCTCACCTTTCAACTGGTATTAGAGTGAGGCTTCTCGACTTCCCGAGCTTGGTTCGTGGAATTCTTAACTTCCAGTCACATACCTACACCATTTGGTCTCCTTTCCGATAGCCATAGCCGACCTTCTCGAGCTCCTGTCACTCCCCGGCTTCCCAAGCACCTTCTCGGCCTATTGAGGCACCCTCAAGGCATTGCTACAGAGGTATTGAAGTGTTCTTTCAATGCTTTTTTTTCAGTTCTCAGGTTGCAGTCAATCAAGGCAGCCATAGCTCAAAACCTTGGAGCTTGTATCTTGCTCCCTCTTGCATTTGGACACTTGAGGCTTGTTGTGTGCCTCCCTAGACCCCTTGGAGCCTCTAAGCACTACCATTGAGGCCACATGGATGCAGAATAGCAAAAGCAGATATTAAACAATTTGTGCCATTTTTTGGATGATTTGGACATCATACTACAGCAACTCACCTACTCCTCAGTGATACCTATGTCATGTTTCTTCAAGCTTGGCAATGAACTTGGCAATGATCTCTAACATGTGTTGAAGCCTCCTTGATCATTGGCATCAGATTTGGGTCTAACTTGTACATTCCCAAAACTGTTTACAGCAGCCCCATAGTCATGCTATGTAGAAGTAGCATTGGCATCTAATGCTATTACACAGCGGGTGTTGTGTACACTTTGCCCTATTGCACAGGGATGTGCCGGCTTATTGACAGATTCGTTTGACATGCTTGGGTGTTTGCTTGATGTCCCTATGACTATCATATGCTGATTTATGCCCTCTTGATGCTGGCTATGCTTTGATAGTCAAAGGTTGACTTGGTGCATTGATTTTGCCTACAATTTGCTCTCATTGTACTTGGCTGTAATTTATTACAGCAAGCAATTATGTATGGATTGATGTGGAATTTTCATGCTGAATCATCCTAATTTTATGTACTTTTGATGGTATACTTGGTGGGCAGCATCATTAGCTATCAGTTCATGGTCATTTTGCCTTGGTTTTGGTGGTATTTTGGCTGTTTACAGTAGGAAATAGCAAGCAGTTTTGAACTGTCTACATTGTTTTGGACTGCTTTATGGGTTCTTCTTCCACGGATAGTACTATCTTCAATATCACTAAGCTTGATGGTATGAATTATGCCTATTGGAAGAGCCAAGTTGGCAGGTATTGGTGCAGAAATCGTAGATAAAGCCACTAAGGATGCATGGCGAGTAGCCCGAAACTATGACTAATGACGAATGGGATGAGCTTGATGAGTTATGCAAGTCCACCCTCATTTTGTCTCTCACTGAATAGGTGCATTACAATGTGGTTGAGGAAGCACAGAGTGCTTGGCAGCTTTGGAATAAGATAAAAAACCTCTATGACAAGAAAAGTCCAACAAGTCAGATGTATTGGTTGAAGCAACTTATGGACCTGTGCATGAAGGAGAATATGACGATGTTTTCTCACTTGAGTCAGTTCCATGCTATTCTCAAGAACTTGAATTCCCTTCAATGATGAGGTTACTCCATTGTTTTTGCTTGGGACTCTAAGTGAGTCATGGGATGTATTCCACACTGCCTTATGTGTTCATGCTACTATTTTGAACTTGCCTGATGTAGAGAGTGCTCTTCTGCAAGAAGAGATCAACCGTAAGAACTTGGATGCCTCTCATGTGTCACATGCTTTAATTGTTGGAGGTAGGGATGGTAATGGTAAGAATGACTGTGCGAATGACCGTAGCAGAGACTCGCAGAAGTTTAGGTCTAAGTCGTGTGGTAAGTCGCACAACATGTCTCATGGGAGAAATGCTAATGTCATCATTGCAACAAGAAGGGTCATATACGCCCACAGTGTCATGAGTTGCGCAATGAGAAGCGCAAAGAGAAGGGGAAAGACAAAGTACATGAAAAGTCCTTTGATCGCAGCATTATGCCTGCGAAATCCAGTGTGAAAATCGAGGAGATAAATGTTAGCAGAGTATTTGTCAGCTCATGTGTGAGTCTGAGCTTGATCTGGGCTGGGCACTTTTATTAGGTATTTTAGGTATTTTTCTGGTGTGGCATTTTATGCCAGTGGAGCATTTTATGCACCAGTCGGCCAGCATTATTGCTCCCCACTTTTTCAGCCTATTTATACTCAGTGCTCCTCCTCAATCATTATCATCATCTTCACCATCTGCAGACTCTGTGGAGAGAGGAGCCAGTGCCAGTGCCCATGCAGCCAGTAACTCACTGTTGTATGCGACTATCTCGTGTTCAGATATATGGATTCCATTTCCCGTGCATACATCTGAGTTCTCATCTGTATCGTGTTCTTTCTTTCTCTTTTTGTCTTTTGTTTCAGCAGTTTATTTCAGCACATGTTTATGCTTCCACCGCTGCTCCACTTCTGACATGGAATCAGTTTTCAGGATGTGTGTTTCTGCTGTGTTTTATTGCTGATTTTAGGACTGTTTTGTACCCCTGCTGATCAGGCGACTGCTGTAGCAGCCAGGCGACCTGTTTTGGGGCTGTTTTCAGCGTGTGTTTTTTGCAGTTTTGCCATCGTCTGCTGCCTACGCACCCTCTACTGCCTGCGTTTTTCATCTGCAGCTGCTGGCGACAGTTTTCTACCTATTTTTCTCCAGTTTACAGCCTGCGTTTTGCTGATTCAGCATCTCTGGCTGGGTGACTGTTACTTCAAGCCGTTTTTGCTGTTTTTGGCAGTTTTTGACTGATTTTTTGACTTTCTGCAGCAGATTTTGTTTTCTATTGATCAGATTTTGGGTTCTATTGCATGTGAACTCTCATTTTCTGCAGTCTGTGCTTGTGTTTTGGCTGTGTTTCCTCTCTACATTCCATCTCTTCTATACTTCTCTTCTTATCCTCTCCATATGGCTCCTCCGTGCACTTCCACTGATGATAAGTTACATGGACCTGATTATCTCACCTGGAGTGCTGTCATGAAAGCTTGGTTTGTGCAGAAGCGGTTATGGTACATCGTCTGTGGAGCTATTCCTCACCCTCTCCGTCCTTTTCCTCTTCCTGAAGACTTTGATGAGGACAACCATGAGGAAGCGGTGCTCACATGGGACTTGGACGATGCACGTGCTTACTCGGCGTTGCTTCAGTGTATTTCTAAAGCGGTCTTACCGACGGTTACCTCCTGCAGGACATCTCCTGAAGTATGGCAGAAGTTGCATCAGATGTACGCGGCACCTTCCACCATGCAGGCCGTCACACTTTATGGCCAGCTCCAGCAGATGAAGTTTGAGCCGAAAGATACTATTCAGTCTTTTCTTCTTCGTGTTACGCAGGGACAGGACCAGCTTCGGCACATGCAATCTGCTCTTCCTGAGGCGCATCTCGTCAGGACGGTCCTCTACAAGCTCCCCCCGGAGTTTGATGGAGTGGCCAATGCTTTGCGGGCGCAGACATCATCGACTCCTGTCAGTTTTACACATATGACCTCGATGCTTCTTGAGCATGGTGAGATTACAGGGGCGGCTTCCGGCACATTATGGAGGTGAGGCTTATGTAGCTTTAGAGAGGGGTGGCGGGAAGAAGAAGTCGAAGGCCCAGTGTTACCACTGTGGGATCCCATATCCCTGGGAACGGTCAAGCTTTCCGCCAATACCCGCCATCAGGCATCCTCGCCGCCAGCCAACAATGCCATCACCATCAGTCTGGGTTTCAAAGGGCAGCAGTGCGGCCAAATTGGATTGATGTGCTGTCCCACAATGATGATGCTTCTACTGCTGAGAAGCAGCTCACGTCCAGACGAGATGCGTCACGCGCCTATCACAGATTTTCGATGCCAGTAAATGGCCGCCAGGTAGATCGTACGACGAGATAAGCTTTTAAAACCAACTTCTCTTATAACCTTAATTATTCAGTCTCCTCCACAATATCCCTGTTCACACTCTCCTGTCTGAACTGGTTAAGCTTTAACCCTCGTTCACACTATACATTCAAAATGGGCTCATTGTCCTGAACCTGTCTAAATGCTTTGTAAGCTAGTGTCTACACTGCCCTCCCATTAAATTGGCATGCCTACAAAAATCTATCATATGCAGGAACTTTCAATTATAAAACCTCTTTGTAAATTTCAAAAGCCATGTTCTTTTGCCATTATTCTCATGAGAACCCATTGTCATTACTCAAAAGCAAATCCAATGCCAACATAATGATAAGCCATTGTAATGCCTCAAACATCAATGAATTCCTTGTATGTCATGTAGCCATTGAGCTATGCCCAAAGAAATGTAATGCCCATGTTGACCAAAGTTCAAATTCCAAAATACCAGTATGAACCATGTAATGTTTCATCAACCTACGTATGATATCAACAAGTGCTCATTAAGCAAAAGCAAATAGTAAAGAAGAACCAAGGATTCAAGCATCGACAAAAAGAATGAGGCTGAGATCGAGACAAAGGCAAAGACCATGAAGACAAAGGAAGCTAGAAGAGAAAAAATATGGAGCCAAAGTCAAGGAGAAGAAGATCAACCACGACTAAGAGTTAAAGAACGATAAGCACCAAAGGTGAAAAATACAGTTGTAATGCCCACCAACGGCGCTAATGATGTCGCCAAGGGGATAAACCTCCTAAAATCAAATCTCATTTGCTTACATCCTGATTGGTCACACCAAATACTTATAACTATGATAGGGGACTTAGGGGGGACACTTTTATTTTAATCACATCCCTAATGATTGTGGCAATCAGTAATGACTAACCATGCATCAAGGAGGGGGGTTTTGTTAACGTAGCTGATGCGTATGTACGGAAACTAGCTTTAGTAAAGTGAATGGATAAGGATAACCAAGTAAGTGAATGAATGGATGGATGAGTTGGCACTAAAGAGTGGCCACATGCAATGTACTAGATTGTACGCATTGCCTATTTAAAGGGGCATCAACTAATGCAAAGGTTGTCTTATACACATTACCTATTTAAAGAGGCATCAACTAATGCAAAGGTTGTCTTGTGTCCTTGCTTACATTCTAACCATGATTGGATCTCTTTTATATCCTCCATAATCTCTTTCCTTTTAAAGTCATTCTCTTTACTATCATGTGTACCTCCCACTATAAGTGCATGAGAAGTGCGAACTATGTCAATGTTCTTTCTATTTACTTCTTCTCTAAGCAAATCACCTTCTACATCCTTGAGCTTAAGGCTACCTTTAAGAGGATTTGCACTCATAACAATGTGGAATGTATCCCAAGACTCAGACTGCGTGACAAGTTAGAAAAGAGTCTTCTGATTTTTTACAGAAAATGGTATACAAAGGCAGTACTATACATGTAGATATACTTTGCAATAAAATAGAGTTGTTGAGCCAAAAAAACAAGCATATTGCAGTGGTGGCTTATGCATTGATGTCAAAAAGAAACTTGCCTCACTACTATTGGACTGAAGTAGTTGCTACTAATGCATACATTATGAATAGGACACCCAGTACTATTGCTATACATGGTATGACCACATGAAGAGAAGTTTTTGGATAGAAAGCCAAATCTATCCCATTTGACAGTATTTGATATATAGTTTATGTGCATATTCCTAATGAGTTGCCTAGAAAATTGGATCCCAAAGCTAAAAAATGTGTAATTGTTAGATATTCTCTTGAGCAAAAGGGATATAGATATTATATACCAGTTACATGTGAGTTGAGAGTTAGTAGTTATGTTTTTTTTGAATGAAATGATTAGTTCTATGAATCTCATGGTCCGGGGACTTTCTTAAGCTAATATGCCAAATATATATCATACACTCAAGAGGAAGCTCACTCAAGAATACAAAAAGAGAGGTGGAGGCCAAAAAGTTTTCTTGTTGGTTTCTTCTTCTTCTTTTTTACTCAATACAATGTACACAAAGTATAGATAAGATACAACATAAAGAAAAGTGGCCTACTAAGTCAAAGAATAAATAAGTAACTATACTAATTAATTGGTGCTATAACTATGTCAGCTGTAGGTAGGTGCAACAAACTAAATATAAAAAGTGATAAGTTAGTGGCCATGTGAGGATCATAATGACTACCGACGTGGCAAGTATATATGTGCCGATCCATCTAGGTAGATAGTCCATCATCAATCTCCACACTCGTTGAGCTTGCCATCTCAACACTCCACCTAAAGCTCAAATATATAGTTGCAACTCCAAGTAAGCTTCAAAAATTTCAAAGCTTCTCTGTACCCAGTGCCTTTGTGAAAATGTTAGCTATTTGGTCTTATTTGTTGACATATACCAAGTCAATCTCTCTTGCAAGTACCTTCTCTCTCACAAAGTGGTAATGCACTTCAATGTGTTCTATCCTAGTATCGAATACTAGGTTTCTAGCTAACTATATGCTACTCACGTTGTCACAATGAATGATAACCGGACTATCTCCCGGCACATCCAAATCACCCAACAACTTTTGCAGTCATACCACCTCACATGTTACCATAGCAGCACCTCTGTGTACTACTCAGTCTCTGTACTCAATAAAGCAATTGTAGATTACTTTTTGTTGCTCCATGTAACTACTGCACAAGGAAAAAACATGAATCTGCCTAGTATATCTTCTTTTAGATATACTACCATCCTAATTTGCATATGCATATCCAAACACATGTATATCCTTATGTATCTAAAAGAAAAGCCCATAATGCAAAGTGAACTTCATATATCTCAACATGTGTCTAACTACATCCAAATGAGGCTTTCTAGGCATCTATATACACTGACTAACAAGACCAACAGGATAATTCAAGTCTAACCTTGTGATAGTCATGTAAATCAAACTCCCTACTATCCTCTATAATAAAGTAGGGTCTTCTATCTCATTCACAACACCAACACTCAACTTCACGTTTTGCTCCAATGGCACTAAGCAAGGCTTACATATTATCATATCATACTTGGATAACATATCCAAACCATATTGTCTTTGGAACAGCCATATACCATCATCAATTTTGATTATCTCAATACTAAGAAAGTACCTCAGCTCACCCAAATCCTTCAACTCAAACTTCTTTTTCAAAACTTGGTCCTTAACTTTAGCAATCCCACTATCATTGTCACCTACAATAATCAAGTCATCCACATAGATGACTTTGATGACCAAGCTTGTATCCCTCTTTTTTACATAAAGTGAGTGATTAGCATTAGAAACATAAAAGCCAATGTTTACAAGATACTCTATGATATTTTCAAACCATGCTCTAGGTACTTAATTCAACCTACAGAGTGCATTGTTTAACCTACACATGTATATGGGATGCTCTAAATCTTCATAACCTATTGGTTGCTCCATATACACTTCTTCTTGCAACTCACCATACAAGAAGGTATTCTTGATATCCATTTGCTACAAACTCTAACCGTTGGATCTACTATCAAAGCAATTAGACATCTAAACAATTGCCATTCTAACAACTGGACTGAATGTCTTTTCATAATCTATTCCATATTTTGAGTATAGCCTTTTGCAACCATCCTAGCCTTATACTTGCTAACAAAACCATTTGCATTATGCTTGATTTTATAAGCCCACTTATAGCCAATAGCTCTCTTGCCCTTAGGCAATGGTACTAGATCCCAAGTCTTATTGACTTGTAATGCAGTCATCTCCTCATCCACTCTACTACATCCCAATGAGTATGACCAAAAGTATCCTCAAAGCAAGTGGGCTCAACATACTCAACCGCCTTTACCATATAAGCATAATGGTGAGTTGTATAACCTGCAAAACCAAACCTTTTAATAGGGTATCTGACTCTACCAGACCTAGGTATACCACTGGATCACTTAATGGAGCTTTTGCATTACCATGTACTCTCTATACACATGGTGTCCTCTGGCTTAAGGAATACCAAGCTCATAATCCAAATTCTCTAAACCATTGGAATCTCTATCAAATACCAAATGACTAGAAGATTCATCATTACAATCTAACACTTTCTTCTTTCCTTTGTCTCTACCTATAATACTTGTAGATGCACTTGAAGATGTGGGAGTGCTCCTTAGTCTCCTAGACCAAGGACTAATTATAGATTAGTACCAGATGATGTTTTTGGTCCACTAAGGCTCCATGACTTTTACTTCTCTTTCTATACATAACCATCATGATCATCATCATCATCCAATACATTACTACTAGATACATACCAAGTGCTTATCTCATCAAACATAAAATCTCAACTGTATCTCCCTATCGTCACAACTGTTCCCCCAGCAACGAGGCTAGTAACACAATCATCGTTCTAATATCCATTTTCACGGCCTTTGACTCTCTACATTTCCCAATCCAAATGAGAGGCAGATGGCCTCAACATATTGTAATGGTTGTATCTCCCAAAAAAAAAGGGGACAATAATAGAAAAGAAAGAAAAAAACAACAAAAGAAAGCAACACCTAGGGATCCTCAAATTAGGTGAGCCTAGTGATCTTGGTCGACTAGCTCTGTCCCTAGTCCCCTAGCCCTTTCCACATCCCCCACAGTTGTTCAGGGCATATCAAGGGCAAGACATACCTAGGGAGCTTGTCGCACCTATGGTTAGACCTGTCACCCTTACCCATTTGCATGCTTCCTTTTTTTCCCTCCAATTCACTACCATTGCAATTGATCGTGGTAAGCAACGCACGACCGACCATGAAAAGTACACTGTACTCATCAAGCAATACAAATAGCTACCAACTACTAATAGTTAAGGTGTCGATGAGTTCAATTACGCCACATTATGTTGTCACAACACAAATAATGTCTCATCAACCTTTAGGTGTACTTCTCCTCAACCACATGTTGCTACCCAACACCGGCCTAGCAGTCTTCTAACTACGTAATATCTAAGTATGCATGTGCACTCACACAATATTTGCACCACAATCTATACACAATTTGGGTCCTCAAGTGCAGGACATTACTCTTAGCTTGCCTAGAGTTCGACCTATCTCCCAAACTCATCAAACTATGTCTTGTGCACGATAAGAAGACTAGCACTACCCTAGGGAGAGACCACATATGAGAGGTTTTGAATTGTGCAAGTATTGAAGACTCCAACGAACATACTGTCATCTCATCATCAACAATCAACTCTGAATTCTTATCCTTCATCTTGCAATCCCAGCAAGGAGTCATCACCCCAAATCCCCAGCACATCCACACATGTGCCAACCCATGAGTGCAACTCCCAACAACAACCAACCTTATTAACTACTTCAACAACCCTATCACCAACCAATCATCAGGCCTACAAAGTGCCACCAACCACCTTTATCCGCACCACCTAAAACTCCTCTAAAGCTAACCATAGTAGTCCCTTCCACCCACATCTTCAGTGCATCCCAAAGCCTACTACACCTACGACGGTGAATACCATGGGACTGGCACTCATCTAGGAGGGGGTAATGTTAACCCTCAAACGAACAAGCTGGAAAATCCAAAAAATCTAAAGTGGAGGACAAGGCCAGGGCAAAAGTGGTACGAAAAACGAAGGCGCGCCAAGAAAGATATGGAAATACAAGATGTGCAAAAAAGTCCTAAATCAAGGAAAAAGGCGCACAAGAAAAAAAACACAAGTCAATACTTTTGTAAAAAGAGCACAAGGCACATCATGATTTAATTTAAGAGCACCCAGCTCTCACCCATGCAATTTTTAAAGGTAGATGGGTGGTAGGAAGGAAGCTAGGAAGATAGGAGGACAATGGAAATGTAAAAAATGGGATAAGGGGATGACCGCCCAAAAGGGATTTAGGGTTTTGTATATAAAGTTGAAAAGTGAATGAGAATCTCATTCTTGTGCGTGGCCAAAAGTAGCTCTCTTCTTCTTCTTCTTCTTTCTTGCTTGAGCTTGTGCTTGAGAGAGGGAGTGTGAGAGTGGGAGGGAGTGAGTGTGTGAGGGTGAGGGACCATGGAGGAGAAGCTCCAACTTCTCCTCTCTTCTTCTTCTTCTCTTCTCTTCTCTTCTCTTGCTCGCGGCAATGGAGCTTGGAGCGTGGAGCTTGAGGATGGAGGTTGCTTGAAGCTTACACTTGGATCGCAGAGCTACCAAAGTGCTCGGGAGAGGAGGTAACTCAATCAGGCATGGAGGTAAGCTCACTACACCCATAGAGATGGATAGTGTGTCGACTATGTAAAAGGTAGGTCTGTGTGTCTTAGCGGTTGATCGCCACCACACTTACATGCAGATAGCTTATCCATAATGCTATCAAATGCTATTTGGTAATGTATTATGTATGCTTTTGAGTCTATTTGTTTGGTACATTATGAATGGTTTTGAGCCTATATGCCTAGGACATGATCAGTAGAGGTGGTACTAAGCCAACGATTTCAACTATATTGTTGGTTGGTACTTGTCTTTCATCTTGGTCATTTGAATGACAAATTGGGCTTGTGTTTGGACATTTTAGTCATCTTTGGGCTATAATCATGGCTGGCAACAATGATAGCAGCAACCTTTTGCACATCAAGAAGTTGAGGGTGCGCATAACTTTGCCATATGGCAGAAGTAGTGCTACAATGTCTTGATACAGAAGAAACAACTTCACCCATTAAGGCAAAGGGGGTACAACTAGCAAACATGGAGAAAGAGGATTGGAAAGATCTGGATGAGCTTGCATGATCTATCACCATATCCTAAGAAAATGCATTTTCAGGACTTTGGCTCTTGTTGTGTTCTTCCTTGTGAATGTGCACAAAAGCCTTGTAGCCAAATACTCTTAAATAAGTATGTAAAGGTGGCTTGCATAACCACACTTCCTAAGGGACTCCCCCCTCCCCCCAAAGACCTATTCAATGACTGATTTATCAAGCATATGGCTATCATAACACCTCTGTCCAAAGTCCATGAGGTAATGTAGCATGAAACAACATAGTATGGATCTTGTTCTGAATTGTCTTGTTCATATGCTCTGTAAACCCCATTTTGGGGTGGATTATGAGGGGAAGTGAGCTTCCTCTTTATCCCTTTCCTATCACAAAAGTCTTGAAAGACTTTAGACATATATTCCCCACCATTTTCAAAGAAAATACATTTTAATATCTTATTAGTCACATTTTCAATAAATGCCAAAAATTTCTTGAATTTATCTAAGGCCTTGTCCTTATGATTGATAGGATACACCCATACTTTGCGTGTAGCATTCTCAACAAAAGTGATAAAGTACTTCTTTCCCCTTAGAGATAAGCCTAGAATTTGATATACATTTGAATGTACAAACTCTGAGGGAGAGGATTTCAATAAAAGAGACTTTTTATGGGATATCTGAGCATGTTTACCATAGATTAAATAATCACAATGGTCAAAATTAACATACCTTAAACATGAAAAATAACCCAAATGAGAAAGCACTTTCATTCCAGTTTGACTCATGTGTCCCAATTAGCCATGCCATAGAGAGACACTTGGCTACTCGATTGTGGTGACTAAATAGTCATGCACACTAGATACATGCAATGGATATAGAGCATCGCTCTTAGAGCCTCTAACAATGATTCTAAATCCCTTCTTACATATCTTCCATTTGCCATCCCCAAAAGTAGTGTAATAGCCTTTATCGTCTAATTGCCTTGTACTTATCAAGCTCTTCTTGAGCTGGAGTACATGCCTCACATGATAGAAGGTAAATATTGAACCATGTTGAAATTCCAATTGCACATTTCCAATCCTTGCAATATCACATGCATAGTCGTCCCCCAAGTGGGCAGCACCATGTCTACCACCACTGTACTTAAAGAACCACTCATGATGTGGTGTTACATGGAATGAAGCACTTGAGTCAAGAATCCAAGTGTGCATACAACTCCTCAAGTCTAGTCCACATAGCATAGGCAAAATCCAACTTCTCTGTGTTGAACAATAAAGAGTCTGAAACTAAAAGCTATATGATGAAATGGGGTATAGATTATGGGATCCTAAGAAAAGGAAAGTTGTATGCAGCAATTATATTATCTTCCGGAAAGACCACATGCATAAATAGCCCAAAAAGATAGAGGTCAAAAGGATTGTATTCTAGGAAGAGGTACCTAATAGGGCAACAAAGAATGCCCATTAGATAGCCGCAAATACCTACTATAAATGACCGTGAAAATGTAGGGAATGATACTGAAAATGATCGGCAAGGAGTTTCCCATGATATATCACAGTCTCAATAAGAAAATGTGCAATTAGGATAGTCATAATCGGTAGGACAATATGCTAAAATTTCTAGACAGCAAGTTGTAAATGCAAATTTGTAGGCCCAACAACCCGCGAACCTTGAACCTTTGATCCGTATCAAGACAATCAAATAGGTTTGTTCTTGGTGCTCAGTATGCTTGGAACTATATCATCGTGACAAATTGTGGTGAACCACCATGCTTCAAGGAAGCAATGGTGGACAGATAGGACAACAAGAAATGGCATAAGGCTATGATATCAGAGATGGAGTCTCTAGAGAAGAATGGCACTTGGGATTTGGTGCATTTGCCTAAATGGAAAAATTTATTACCATGCAAATGGGTTTATAAGATGAAAGTCGCTTCTAGTTGCTCACCAAAGTACAAGCACAACTTGTTGCAAAGGGGTACATGCAAGAACATGGGATTGCTTTTAATGAAATCTTCTCTCCTATAGTCAAATTGACTATTTGCATACCATCTTGGGCTTGGTTTCATCTAAGGATATGAAACTGATACAAATGGATGTAAAGATTGCTTTCTTACATGATGACCTACATGAGGATGTCTATATGCAGCAGCTTGAGGATTTTGTTGCGAAGAAGAAAGAAAAGATGGTATGTAAACTCAATAGGAGTTTGTATGGACTTAGATAGGCACTGCAAGAATGATATCATAATTTTGATGCATTCATGCAATCTCAAGGGTTTAATAGAAGTCAAGTGGATCACTGCTTGTACACCAAGAAGGCAACATATGGCAACCTTATTCTCTTGGTTTTGTATGTGGATGACATGATGATTTCATGCAGGGATGTTTGTGCTTTGGACACCTTCAAACAAAGCCTACATTGTAGTTTTGACATGAAGGATCTTGGTGAGGCAAATCATATTCTTGGGATGTGTGTACTTAGGGACAAATCAAAGGGACTAACTATACTAGAAAAAGCTAATAAAAAAGGGACTAACCAGGCAGTGAGTCGCATGTTTGATTTGGAAATCATGTCTTCTCTATTTGTCACAATAGGAGTATGTCTCCAAGATTTTGTAGCGCTTCAATATGGAGGGAGGGAAAGGGATTTTTGTACCATTGCCCCCAGAAGTGAAACTCGTACTACAGAGGATAGCCCTACATCTGATGATGAAAATGATGAAATGGCCAAGAGTCTCTATGCTTTAGCTATTGGTAGCTTGATGTATGCTATGGTTGCTACATATCCTAACATAGCATTTGCGATAGGAGTGATTAGCAAATACATGGCACATCTTGGCAAAAAAGCATTGGGAAGCAATGAAGGGTATCATGAAATACCTTAAGGGCACAAAGGATTTGTGCATATCCTTTGGTAAGAAGAAGGCATTTGTCATTTACTTTACAGGTGTAGACAATGTTGGACTATGCTGGTCATTCTAACTGCATGAAGTCTACTTCATGGTATGTATTCACTTTCATAGGGGGATCAATATCTTGGATATCCAGACTGCAGAAGTGTGTTGCATTGTCTACTATAGATGCAAAGTATGTGGCTACCACACTAAGGCATGCAAGGAAGCTTTATGGCTTTCATGTCTGGTGGGAGAGCTTGGCATTACAAAGGTTCATGTCCTCCATTGTGATAGTCAAAGCATTATCATGCTAGCACAAAATCTTATCTTTCATGCAAAGATAAAGCACATACATGTGAAGTATCATTTATTAGGGATGTACTTCACAACAAGAGCATTGAGCTTGTCAAGGTACATGTAGATGATAACCCTATAGAACTTCTCACAAAGGGTCTTCTAGTAGACCAGTTTACTCATTGCCGCTAAATGATGGGAGTTGGATAGTTATATGCATTTTTAACTTTTATATACTTAGACTTAGCTAGTTCTTTCTTCTACCTTCAAGCACATTGCCTCTAGGTGGGAGGTTGTTGGGAATAAAGGTCCACCATGCCTGCACCCTACATGAGTGTGAACATACCCTTTATGGATATTGTACTCTATTTGATATATCTATTTGAAAAACCTAAATATGTACAAGTAATTGTACCCACACATGCTATGTCTACTCTCTTCTCTCTCAACTTACTATATCTCCATTGAAGCATAAAGGAAGCTCCATCTCAAGTCCTTCACTTCAAGATGTAGACCATGAGATAAAATTAATTCCCGAGGCTGAACCTATCACAAGAAGACCATTAAAAATGTCAATATTGAAGTCAATTAAACTAAAGGAGCACTTGAAGCAACTGTTAGAATAAGGGTTCATTCATCCCTGTAATTCTCCTCGGGGTGCTCAAACAGAACTCTCAAATTATGCATCAATTATAGGAGTCTCAACCAAGTTACCATCAAAAATAAATATGCAATTCCCCAAATGAATGAATTGTGGACTAATTACAAGGAGTTGTGATCTTCTAAAAATTGACTTGAGATCTCGATATTACCAAATCTAGATAAAAGAAGAAGACATCCCAAAGAAAGCCTTCAATACTAGGTATGGCCATTACATGTTCATTGTAATGTCTTTTGGGTTGACAAATGCTCCTACTACTTTTAACAAGCTGATTCAAGCCATATCATGATGAGTTTGTTCTCATGTTCTTTGATATTCTCACCTACTCTAAGGTAGAAGAAGTTCATTCAGAACATCTACAAATTCTTCTCAAACTTCTTTCAGAGGACACCAAAAATAAGAAGTGTTCATTCTTCAAGAAGTCAATCGAATACCTGGGGTTCATTGTCTCGAAGAGAGCATCTACATGGATCCTACCAAGGTCAAGGATGCCTAGGATTGGCCACCACCTAAGAGCATCAAGGAAATCAAAGGATTTCTAGGGTTGAAAGAGTGGTGTAGAATCTTCATCAATGATTATTCCTTAACAGCACTAACTCTCACTAAGTTGCTAAAAAAGCAAGCCAAGATTACGTGGGTAGAATGAGAGCATGAAAGCTTTGCCAAACTAAAAGAGTGCCTCACCACTGCTCCTATGTTAAAGCTACTAGACTTCATGAAGGAACTTGAGGTCATCAACGATGCTAGCATTATGGTAGTGGATGCATTCTTACCTTGGAAGGACATCCCATTGCTTACTCTTCTCATAAGCTCAAACCTTATGAGAAAAATTACTCTTCTCATAAGCTCAAACCTTATGAGAAAATGACCTTGAGCTTCTAGTCGTCATCCATGCCTTAAAACTATGGCATCACTATTTGCTAGAGGTAGAAGATTTACACTTGTGATTGATCACAAGAGTCTCAAATGAATCTTCATGCAACCAAATCATACATGAAGTAGAGAAGATGGATTGAAGTGCTTTAGGAATTTGATTTTGAGGTCCATTTCCACCCTAGAAAAGATAATGTGGTAGCTAATGCTTCAAGCAAGAAGTCATTTCTCAACTTCTTAGTTTTAGAAGATCCCACCAATAAAGGATTTCTTACAAGCCTAATTTCCATACCAAACAAGTAATCCTATTTTGGAATTATGGTTGCTGAAATCCCTAATGATGCATATTATCTAGAGTTAAGAAGGACCGTCAAAGCAAGTGGTGATGGTTCAAATGTGGAAATCAGATACATACATTACCACATTGAAGGTAAGCTTTTATATTATCAAAACAGGCTATGTGTATCAAACAATTGGAATCTCAAGAAGAAGATTATTTGGGAGACCCATGACAGTCCTATAGTCGATCACCTCAGCTATGCTAAGACTATGAATGCTATCAGAAAGAGCTATTATTGCTAGCAATGATAGATGTGCTAAGGTATATAACTCAATGCTTGAGTTTCAAGTGAATTAAGGCTAAAAGGATCAAACTTCTAGGAGATCTACATCCACTTGACATACCCCAAATGAAGTGGGAGTATACCAGTATGGATTTTTTAGTTGGTCTATTGACTATGCAAGGAGGATATAACTCCATTCTAGTAGTCATGGATATGCTGACGAAATTTGTTCAAGTCATTCTTGTGAAGTCTACCTTCAAAGCATCTAATATTTCTAGATTGATTGTCAAGGAGAGAGAACTTCATTGTGCAATGGATGAACTGTGTATCTTGTCTTAAGGTCAAGACAGCTTTAGTGTTTCTATTATTTTTAAGAGCTCTTACTACTAATTCTTTACACTAGCCATGAGGTCTTGTCTATCATTTACTTTAGCCTTGCCATGATTTATCAAATATTCTTGATGGCTTTCTTATCTCTACTTATCTATTAGTGTAGGTCATCAACACAAATTACTTAATTTAGCACAACATTGATGCTAGAGTGATTCAAGCCCAAGTTTCTTGCCATAATTTCATGAGTCTTTTCATCACAGATGATGTATGGATGGGTTTGATAGCATTTGGACATATGATAGGCACATCATTAAAACTCATTTTATATGTATATTCTTAGGTTTTTTTAATTCTTTTAGGTCTCAAATTTGAGCGGTTGATATTGGAGACTTGTTCATGCAATTGAATAGTAGTTTGGCACACTATATATTACTTTTTTTTTTAATTACAACTATCATAATGTCAAAAATGATACAAATTACCCAAATAAGTTAACAAAAGATAACTACTTATCACATGGATTAAAAATTGATTATGGAGAGGTCTATGGGACCTCATAAAAAGTGCGGATGTGTGCTTTGAACTTCTTAAAGATCCCATGGAGGACAAAAAGAACTACAAAGATTGAACATGTAAAAACAAAAAGTGTATTGTTAAGTCATCAGTAAAAAAGACCGCTTGTTATATTGTTGTACACTTCTTATATGAAAGGTTACAAAATACTTGCTTGCTATTTTGTATTAATTTTGTCATTATGGCAGACTAGTGAAAACCCCATCATTGAGAAGTTGGACAAGAATAATTACCCATCATGGAAGTTTTGTGTGACAAAATTTCTTACTAGAAAAGGTCCCTATGAGTTTGTTTCAAATGAAGAAAAGGAGCCTCAGTTAAGTAATCCTACTAACTATAGAAGATTTAAAGGCGTGAAACGAATAGAATGCAAAAGTAAAAAGATAATATATTGGTTATTAGCAATTGTTGATAATATTATGCTAGGATATATAAAAAATGGAGAAACTTCACATGCAGACAATTTTAGAGAACATTTTTCAATAAATTACAAAGGCACGGAAGATTCAACTCAAGCAAGAGTTGAATACTTTGAAGAAAGGAAACATGTATGTAAATGAGTATGTTTTGAAAGTGAGAAGCATTGCAGATATCTTAGCAGCTATTGATGCAATACCTAATGATGATGATTTGGTTTCATCTATCTTAGGTGGCCTTAATAATGAGAACTCCTAGAAATCATTTGTCACTTATCTGTATGTACGGAAGCTATTTACGGTTTTTTATGACTTAATCTCTCTCATGATTATCGAAGAGATCAACATGCTGGATGAATCACCTGAAAGGAGTGGTGAATAGGTCCGAGCATTTTACTCAATTTTGAGAAGAGGGTATGGTAGATCCTTTTTAACAGGTTGTAGTATGGAACATGTTGGTGATAACCAATAAAATAGATTGAATCAACAATCTGGTGAAATGCAAGTTTCAAGAGGCCATGGAAACTTTAGAGGCAAGGGGAGCTCTAGAGGAAGAGGTGGATGACAAAATAGAGATTCTAGCAATTTTGGTATTGTTTATCATTATTGTGTCAAAACAAGTCATAGTATAGCCCATTATTATGCTAAGAAGGATGATATCTGTAGTGGTAAATTGTAGTAATGAAACTATACATCATCTTCACAATAAAATAAAGACAAAAATGTGTGTCTCTTTGTTATGCAGCATATGATGAATACTACTACAGAAAAGGGGACACGTGATAATATATGGTATATTGATTCAAGTGCATCTAATCATATGACCAATCATATTGAATGGTTTGGAGAGATGCAAGATTTGCAAACTTTAGGTTATGTACAAATGGGTGATGATTCATGCCACCCATTTTCATACAGTGGAAAAGTTTCATTGTCCTTGCATGATTGCCGCAAACAAAGAGTCTGTCAAATCTATTACATGTGCCATCAATCACAAAGAATTTAGTGTCTATTAGCCAAATGATAGAGCAAGGGCTACATGTTTGATTTAATGTAAAAGGTTGTTTTGTGAAGAATTTAATGATAAGTTGCAAAAGAAAGTAAGTTGGCTATATGTTCACCTTAGATGCTAGAATTCTTGCTATGGATGCTACTATGTATGCTAAAGGCAAAGGAGTGGTTGTAGACATTGAAATATGGCATAAATGTATTGGATATGCAAATGTGCAAAGGCTAAAAATAATGCAGTCCAAAGAGTTAGTTATAGGGTTGCCTACTTTTGGAGTTGCAAAATTTCATGAAGAGTGTAAAGCATGTCAATTTGGTAAGAAAGCAAGACAACCTTTTTTGCATGATAGAGATGTGAGTAGAAATATCCTTGAGCATATAGATGTTTAGGGGTCTACGCTGAATATATCTCTTACTGCTGTGGCAATAACTATTTTGTCACATTTTTTTATGATTTTTCAAGAAAGTTGTGGGTATATTTCGTGAAGAAAAAGAGTGGTATTTGAGCACTTCAAAAATTTCAATGCTATTGTTGAAACAAAAGCAGGCTTGAAAGTTAGTGCTTGAGGTCAAATGGATGTGAGAGTACCTTTTTAATGAATTAAATGACTTCTTGAGGTCTTATGGGATATAGAGACAATTTACTTGGCAGGTATATCCCATACCAAAATGAGATTGCAAAAATAAAAAATAGACATATTGCAAAAGTTGCACAAACATTGATGGCTAAAAAGAATATATCAAAATATTTTTGATTTAAAGTTATTCATATTGATGTCTATATTATAAATAGAACTCCCACAATTGCAATTCATGGGATGACCCTCAAAGAATGCTTTATAGACAAGAAGCCCAGTGTGTCACACTTGAAAATGTTTGGTTATATTTGCATATATTCATGTGCTAAATGAGCTACAAAAGAAGCTTGATCTAAAGGCTGAAAAATGTATTTTCATTGGATACTATTTAGAACAAAAACGATATCTTTGTTATAACTATGTTGTTGTTGCAGGTGAGTTCAGAGTGAGCAAGGATGTTATTTTTCACAAGATGAGCAGTTGGTATGCATATAGTGTTGTGATGCATTGGATGATGACCACGATCATGATAGTTATGCGTAGAAAGAGAAGCAAGAATCATGGAGCCTTAGTGGACGAGAAACACCATCTAGTACTACATCCACAATTAGCCCTTGGTCTTGGAGACTAAGGAGCAGCCCCACATCTTCAGGTATTACGGGTGACAATGACAATGGGATTGTTAAAGTCAAAGGCCTTTTGAAGAAGAAGTTCAAGATGAAGGATTTGGGTGAGCTGAGGTAATTTCTAGGTATTGAGGTGATCAAATGTGATGATGGTATATGGTTGTCCCAAAGACAATATGGCTTGGATATGTTGTCCAAGTATAGTATGATAGAATGTAAGCCTCTTTCAATGCCATTGAAGCAAAATGTAAAGTTGAGTGTTGATATTAGGGATGAGATAGAAGACCCTACTATGCTCAGGAGGATAGTAGGGAGTCTAGTTTAAATGACTATCACAAGGTCGGGACTTGAGTTATGTTATTGGCCTTATCAATCATTTTATGCAGATGCCTAGAAAGCTCCATTTGGATGCAGCTAGACACATGTTGAGGTATGTGAAGTCCACTTTGCATTATAGACTTTTTTATGAGACACGTAAGGATATACAAGTATTTGGATATATAGATGCAGATTGGGATGGTAGCATGTCTAACATAAGATCTACCAATGGATTCATGTTTTCCCTTAGTAGTGCAACAA
The DNA here is from genome assembly GCF_053477565.2 of Lygodium microphyllum. Lineage (NCBI taxonomy): Eukaryota > Viridiplantae > Streptophyta > Polypodiopsida > Schizaeales > Lygodiaceae > Lygodium > Lygodium microphyllum. The sequence goes on along the minus strand of NC_141140.1, from coordinate 95,301,379 downwards.
TTATGTGGAGCAACAAAAACCCAACCTATATTTGATTTATCAAGTACAAAGGTTGAGTATAGAGATGTTGTTATGGCAGCATATGAGGAGGTAGTATAGTTGCAAAAGTTATTGGGTGATTTATGTGTACAAGGAGGAGATGTTTCAATTGTCATTTATTGTGACAACATGAGCTGCATACAGTTAGCTAAGAACCCAGTATTCCATGCTAGGACAAAACACATTGAGGTGCATTACCACTTTGTGAGAGAGAAGGTATTCGTAGGAGAGGTTGACTTGGTATATGTCAACACACAAGATCAGATAGTTGATGTTTTCACAAAGGCATTGGATGTAAAGAAGCTTCAAAAATTTCAAAGCTTACTTAGAGTCGCAAAGATACAATTGAGCTTGAGGGGGAGTGTTGAGATAGCAAACTCAACATGTGTAGACATTGATGATGGACCACCTAGCTAGATGGATCCGCACATCTACACTTAGCATGTTAATGGTCATTATAATCCTCACATAGCCACTGACTTATTACATTTAGTCTATGGCACCTACCTACAACTAGCTTAGTTTTAATGCTAGTAGATTAATATAGTTAGTTATGCATTGTTTAACTTAGTAGGCCACTTTTCTTTATGTTGTATCTTATCTATACTTTGTGTACATTATATTTTGAGTTAAAGAAGATGAAGAAACCAACAAGAAAATGTTTTGGTCTCCATCTTGCTTCTTGTGTTCTTGAGTGACCTTCCTCTTGTGTGTATGGTGTGTGTTTGGCGCAACATCTCAAGCAAGTCCCCCCAGCACACAATTCTTCACAATGTGCATTACCACTTTATCCAAGAGATCATTGAGAACAAGTCCATTGAGTTTGTCAAGATCTCAACAAACTAAAATCCTATAGATCTACTCACTAAAAGTCACAATTCCATATATTAGTTGGCTATTTGTTTGTACTTTCACTTATGTGCCCTTGCTTGGTTTCTCATGTATCTTGCTACTTTCATATGTGCATATATGTTTTACTTTTACAATACTACATTACTTCATCTCATATTGTGTTGTTGGAAATTTTTAAAAGTGTCACTAACTAAGATTGTGAAAATGGTCTATTCAAGTAATGAATTTGTGATTGGCCATTCCGTGCATGATAGCTAGAGACATTTCAAAATGGTTTATCCAACTTAATACATCTTCTATTGGTAGGCTATTGAATGGTTTTGGCCCAACCTTTTGATCTATTTTGTAGCCATGTTGTGGTTGACTATGTGCCAATAAGTTTGTAGGATTTGGTTGGTATGATTTTTTGAAGCATTAATGAAAATACCACATGAAACTTCTTTATGTGATAAAATCCCTACAAGACTAGCATGGTTAAGGAATCAAGGAATCTAGTTCATTTGTTTTTTTTTCTTAAATAGTAGTGTTGCTTATGGGATTGGCAAAAGCATCATTTGGAGGAGACAAAAACCATGAAGCATGTTATAAGAGACACCCATCATTGCATAACCGATGCCATTGCAAGGGCCCTATGAGCATTTTCTTGATTTCCATTGGCACTTCTTCTTTTTTCTTTCTTTTTCTTTCTTCTCTAGCCAACTCCTTAGCTCATGGGCAATTGTATTAGGAGGCAATCCAATGAAAACAAAATTTTTCATTTGTGAAAGAATCACGGCCATTTCACAAACTTTCTAGTGGAGTATGACTTCTCTCTTATCCTTGTTGAGCTTTATCAATGAGTGTGTGATCTCCATTTTGGCTTCCATCCTAGCGATTAATCCAACATGACAAAGTATCTACAATAAAAAATCAAAAGTTAGATCAACTTGGTTACATTTAAATTCACCCCCAAACATAGTTGCATTCCTTTGTAACGAGTGGTTCCAAAGACAACCCCACTTATACAAGTCTAGACAGTTGAGGGTATCCCATTGGCTTACCCCAACAAGATCTCTTTCCAAGCAAACTAATATAGGTGAACATGAAAGATAGCTTTATAAAACCACTTCATAGTGTTCAGATTAGCAGGGCAAGTGAGAAATAGATGTAAGAAAGTTTCTACCTCACACTTATCCCCACTCCAATGCTCCTTGCTTTTTATTGGGTCCAAACACTTTTGTGGAGAATGAGCCACAGAAGGCTAAAGATTTTAGGTTGTATTGCAGTTGACCAAATTTGGTTAAATCTAAATCCCCACTAATCTTTTGACCAAGAGATTTATTACTTGTGAGTTCGATGGGGGGAAGTATGGCATGGGAAAGAGTAAACCATGCATCTTCCAACAAAAAGAGTTAGCGCAATATAAATCGTTAATTTGAATGAATTATGGAATGCTTGCACCCATATCACTTTTCTTTCCAAAATGAAATCTAATTCCTTCTTATTGAGTCTGAATCTTAATTGAAGAAATCTAAATTCCTACCAATTTTAAGAGGAGAAGTCATATATTATTCCACACTATGAGGCCTTTTCTATTGAGACGAGTTGTTTGCTTTAGCTATTCTACTAGGTATTGTAATATAGTAAGGTTGAGCCAGATGGAGTCATTGGCAGACCAACATATAGTTTTTGGTGCTTATTGGAGTTGAAGGAGGGGTTTGAATCGAAGCCATGCACACCATAACTACTTGATGGTGGAGTGGCTTGAACCTCGATAAGGAGTGAGCAAGGAGTATGGACCAATCCTCTTCAGGTGGGACGTGCTTCTCAGCACCCACTTCCCTCCAAGTTTGTTAGCTAGAGAGTGTATGTCTAGAATTCCAAGACCTCCTAACTTCTTAGGTAGGGTATAGGTTTTTCAAGCTACTTGGTATCCATCACCCACCACTGCCATCTTTGCTTCATGCTGATCCCAAACCTATGGGCATCCCTAGGAGAGCCAAAAAACAATTCCCTTTCTTAATGGGTTTGCACCCAACCTCTAGTTAGCCAAGGGGGGATCCTTGAGGAAGGTTTTGATCCCACTTTAAGAGTGGTTGATTTTGGAGCCAGAGGCTAGACAGAAAGTCTCTAAGCAGGCCCAAAAGGAGGAAATAGACAAAGAGTCATTTTTTAAGGTAGAGTTTGTGTTATTTGCAAATAGGTTTAGGATCATATCTTTTGCTCCCCTTGGTAAACATATCCCTTTAATATTCTCTTTTTTATATTGCTCCTCTATCAACCACCCTAAGCCATCAGCTACAATAGCAAACATAAGAGGAGCGAGAGGGCAGGCTTGTTTGATGGATCTTCAAAGTCACAACCAAGGAGGGGAGGGGGGGCCGGGGTGCGGTGGGGTGGGGTGGGGGGGTCCCCATTAATAGTATTCTCATCATAGTATTCCCAAAGAGAGCATAGACAATTTTGAAAAACCTTTGACCTAGTCCCATGTCTAGGAGGGATTGGAGAATAAAATCCCACTCCAACCTATTGGAGGCTTGGTTGAAGTCTATCTTTATAAATACATAATCTTGGTTATTCCATTGAGCATAGTCAAGTCCTTCCTATAGGTTGATAATAGCATCCAAAATATACATGTCTTTTATTGATCCTTTTTTTTCCTTTCTGATCCATTCGTCTAAGTGGGCTGAGAGTGTTCAGGCCAGAGCTTTGGCAAAAATTTCGTAGTTTAGCCAAGTAATAGGTCTCTAATTGCCTAGAATTTCTTTCTCCTCCTTCTTATGAATAATTTTGACAATGCCTTTGTCGATGAAGGATGTGAGGGCCTCAAATCAGACTACCTCCATCCAAACCTTTAGAAGTGGGGAGATGAGTTTGTCCTTAAATGTTTGAAAATTTTCATTAGATAGCTCATTTGGGCTAGGCAATTAGCCTTTAGACAATGACTTGATAGTACCATCTAGTTCAAAATCCAAAATGTCAGTGTCCACTAGGAGTGTAGTTATTTCTATAGTAGATACTACCTTCTTTCTAAATCCTGAAATTTTATCCTTTGACAGGGAGTAGGCAAGTTAACAACACTAAAGATGTTGAAGAACTATGTATGGATAATTTCCAAATTCTCTTCCTATGATTGGACCAAGGTCCCATCCTCACTCCTCAAGGGGGGATATGTTCTTTGCTTTGCTTTTGTTTGAGCATCTTGAAGTTTTCTTTTGTTGGTCTATTTGCTTTGTAAAACCATCAATCTTTAATGAATCTCAATAGGATCTCAGCCTCAATTAGTTTCTCCATTTTTAGAGCTACCTTCACAGTAAGGAGATTTTCCTAGAGATGAGCTTACCCTAAGTCAATCCTATTCTCTAACTAGATGATGTCTTAGTAGGTTTGGGCCCTTCTCTTTGCCTTATAGATGTCCAAGGATTGAGTTGGACTACTCAAAGTGGGGAAATGTTGATTCCATATGGTGGCTTGGGACTTCTAGATGTTTTGGAATTCAAAGAGGGCTGGATCTACCAAGAAGAGAAGCTCTTGGAACCTATAAAAAGGGAGACTCTCCTTACTGTGGAGGTGATGAAGGAAGCATCACTTTGCATGCATCCAAGAGGAGAAGAGAAGGAGAAAGTACTGCGAAAGCTATGCTGAAATCAAGTTCCAAGAGGAGATCCCTACACAATATGTGTAGGAGAGAGGTGCAAGTGTTGCGAAAGCTCTACTGAAATCAAGCTCCAAGAGGAGAGCCCTACACATATTATGTAGGAGAGAAGGAGAGACTCAAGAAGGATCAAAAGGTGCCTCCAAGTTGTGTAAGTGTTAGTTAAGAACTAGTTTATGTGTAATAGAGGAGCTTGCTTCTTGTCAATAATATAACTCCACAAGGGGGGTGGGACTGGCCCATCTTCCAGTCCCTAGTGTGTTCTCTCTCTCTCTCTCTCTCTCTCTCTCTCTCTCTCTCTCTCTCTCTCTCTCTCTCTCTCTCTCTCTCTCTCTCTCTCTCTCTCTCTCTCTCTCTCTCATTTGTTCTCTCTCTGCGCCAGCATAATATTCACCATATATCTTTTAAGTATATAAGAAGGTCGAGCATGTATCACGGATCTTATAACATGCTTCGAATGAAATGATAATGGACCTCTATATGTTTAGTCCACACATGATGCATTGTGTTCCTAGCCAATTGAATGCTACTAAGGTTATCACACAATAGATGATAACCTTCTTATCCATCTACACCCCCAAATAACCAAGTAGCTTGCATAACCAAGCTACCTCAGATGTTACAATTGCAACATCTATGTACTCTACCTTTGTATTAGACAAGGCAATTCTCAATTGTTTCTTGTTGCTCCAAGTAACAATATCATTGCTAAAGAAAAATATAAAACCAATGATAGGCCTCCTATTTGAAATACTACTAGCTCAATCTGCATTTGTGTAACCATGCAAGTCCAATGGTATGCCTACACCATAGAATAAGGCATAGTCCACTATGGACTTGACATAGTGTAACGTATACTACATTGCATCCAAATGTGGCTTTCATATACGTTGCATAAATTGACTCTCCAAATCAACTATGTAGGTTAGATCTAGTCTAGTGATCGTCTAATAGATAAGGCTACCCACAATCATTTGATGCATACTAACATCCTCAATCAAGTCACCCTCATGTGTGCACTAAGCTTAGCATTAGTATCCAAAGGTATAGAAATAGGCTTAGGCTTATAATCAACCCTATCATACTTCTTCAATATATCTAACAAATATTATCTTTATGACAACCATATACCCTCTAGAGTCTTGATTATCTCTATGCCAAGAAAATAACATAGCTCTCCCAAATCCTTCATCGCAAATTCAGTCTTAAGGAGACCATTCACGTTGTCAATCTCTATCTCAATATTACCCCTAATGATCAAATCATCCAAATATATAGTAATGACCACAACACTTACATCACTCTCACATACATAAAGTGAGTGATCAGCCTATGCTCTATGAAATCCAATGCTAACAAGGTATTCTACAATCCTATCATGCCATGCATTGGGCACTTGCTTCAGCCCATACAAGGCCTTGTGAAGCGTATATACATAATCTAGATGACTCTCATTTGCATAACTAGGTGGCTGCTCCACATAAACTTCCTCTTGCGACTCCCCCTATAAGAAGGCATTCTTAAAATCCATTTGATGCATGATCCAACTTTTTGATGTAGTTACTGCTATGGTAGCCCTTACAGCTGTCATTTTAGTCACTGGAGTAAAAATCTCCTCATAGTCAATACTACGAGTATGTGCATACTTTTGGCAACCAGTCATGCCTTATAGTGCTCAATAAATCCATATGGCTTATGATTGAACTTGTAAATCTGTTTGCAGCCAATAGCTTTCTTGCCTTCAAGTAAAGGTACCAACTCCTATATGTCAGTATCCTTATGTGCGACCATTTCTTCATCCATAGCACAATCCCAATACTCATTACCTACCAAATCCTCAAAACAAGTGGATTCTATATCCTACACAACCTTAGCCATGTATGTAAAGTGATGAGCTACATAGCTATCATATCTCAATCATTGCATTGGCTTTCTTATCCTACTTGACTTGTATGGATCACTACCAATTGCTTTAACATCCTTTTACACCTTCCATACACCAAGTGTTTTAATAGACAAAATCTCAAACTCCTCATCCAAGCTCTACTCAAAACCATTTGAATCAACATCAATTGAGAGAAACCTAATGATACATCTATCATAATAGGTGAGTCCCCATCTTTCCCTTTACCTTTTCTTGACATATGTGATGTATTTGGTGGGGTAACTTGTGATCTCAATCTACCACTCCAAGGTTTATCAATAAAACCATGACTAGGAGATTCTTGTGGTCCACTCAATGTTTGTGACAATTGACCTATTTTCTACGTAGCCGCACTCTCATGCTCATCAGTCCCAAGTGAATTCCTTGTTCATAATGTATATAGCAATAGCAATTGGTTCAACCCGATAGTAACGAGACAAGTTTCTTTTTGACATCAATGCACGAGCCACCTCTGCAATATGTTTATTTTTTTGGCTCAGCAACTCCATTTTGCTATGGAGTATATCTACATGTATATTACCTTTATATACATTTTTTTTTGTAACATTTTTAAAAACTCATTGGAGAGATATTCTCCCTCTCCATCTAATCTTAGGCATTTAATGTGCAATCTTGTCTCCTTCTCAACCAAAGTCTTAAAGCTTTTAAAGTGAGTGAACACCTCACTTTTCTCACATATAAAGTAAACCCATACTTTTTGAGTATGATTCAATGAAGGAAACATAATACTTGCAATCACTCAAAGTTGTAGTCTTTGTAGAACCCCACACATCAAAATGTATCAATTCAAGTGGCTTTTTGCACACGTATTTTTCATGTGGAAACACATGCCTTGCTTACTTTTCAAATTAACGTGCTTCACATATTTTATGTATTCCATCAATCCTTAACTTGGGCAAGCCATCCACAATCTATTTTGACTTCATATCTTTCAACCACTATACATTCACATGGCCAATCCTCTTATGCCAAATTTCAATATCAACCACAATACGTGAACCTTGTGCAAACATGGCAGTATCCATTTTATGCAGACTTACATCAAGAGTAAACAATTTGTTAGTATATTTTTCTTTTATAATCAACTTGTAAATTTTTTTGAGATCTTTTACATAATAGCCATCAAATGTGAACCAAACCTGCAATCCTTGTTCTACCATCTAACCAATAGAAACCAAGTTTTTTTGTAATATTGGGTGCATGTAATACATAAGCTAAGCACTTAGTTTATAATCATGCATACTCAAAGGAACATTTCCAACATGAGTAAATGGGTGAACTGTATCATCCCCTATCTCCACATAGCCTAGGAACTCTAGACTATGCATCTCTCTAAACCACTCTCCATGAGAAGTCATGTGGTTTGAGGCACCTAAGTTTACATATCATACATTATTCTTTGATGAGCCATCAATAGTCATAGTATTCATAAAGTGTTGCATAACAAACAATAGTTCACTTTTGTCATCATTGTTTCTAGTGCTAGATGCATAATTGCCTTTTTGCTTTTTTCTATTTCTAATTTCAGCCTTCTTTTTGAAGTAGTGTTTAGAAATGTGGCATTTCTGACTACAATGCCAACACTCCCTACTATCAGCAAAACTCTATTCCCTATTAGAATTGGCACCTTGACCTCTTTGACCCCCCCTTCCTCGGGACTGTCCTCCTCTATTTTGCTGTGCATCATAACTTTGACCATGACCACCACCTTGGCCTTTTCCATGACCTCTACCTCAACTAGCAAAGTAAAACACTTGCTTAGACTTGTTCTTGCTTTGAGAAGAAGAAGAATCCAAGTCAAGGTTCTCATCCTCAAGTATCAGTATAGAAATCAAACCTATAAAATCAAAGATATGATCCCTCACATTCATAGATGACTTGAAGCTCTTATATTCATCTCCAAGTCCATCTAAGCATGCATACACAACAACATCATCATCAACTACCACATAGATAGATCCAAGAGCCTCCACAATACTCTTGATCTTCAAGGCATAATCATTAATGGATAGATTCTCTCTTTTCACTTGATTGAGCTGCAACTTGTAGCTTGGAGCCCCAAGAGGAACACCAAGGAAAAGGGGATTCTACTGCAAGAAAATCTATCTTGTAACATCAACAAGCTTTTATTTCATTCTTTTGATAACCAAAACAAAGAAAACAGCAATTCTTCACGCAGCATCATAGTAGATAACTCCCACGGATTTGATAGAATCAACCATAATCTTCAACATCTTCATAGAATCCTTCAATAGAACAAGGAACATAAAAGAATACACCATTTTTGAATGGAAATCAATCACATAGTATTCATCTTCAATGTCTTCATAGTTTTCTCTCTCAATCTCTCATATAGAGATACATTGTTTTGATAGAATTGGCTCTCTCTCTCTCTCTCTCTCTCTCTCTCTCTCTCTCTCTCTCTCTCTCTCTCTCTCTCTCTCTCTCTCTAAATAGTACATCATTTCCTCACTACAATACTCAATAATGACTCTCAATAATCCTTCTTAGGTTGTGGATACACCTCCCAAAAGGTATGTCTTATGTGAAGAGGCACTAAAGCCACTACAGTGTCTCTTCACAGCTCACTACTGTCTCACTGTCACTTCAATCTTCAGCAGCTGCTTCTTCCATTTGTTTTAGCTCTTTTGAACTTAGATTCATCCTTTCCAAAAGTTAGAAAAAATTCCCAAAGTCACACATACATTCAACAGAACACTTACAGAAGATCTACAGAACAGAACAGAACAGGAACAAAGCAGATACAGAACAGATACAGAGCAGATACAGAGGCTCTACAAAAGGTTTACAGAGGATTACAGAAGGTCATCAGATAACAGTAGAACCTCATAACTCATAATAAAACCATTCTAAACTATCAAAAACTATTCAATAAGCTTCCAAAAGATTTCAACCTTCATTAATCATCAATTCATGCTTCATACAGAAGAAAATCAGAACAAAACATAGGCTATACAGAAGGTATGTGAACCAATTAGAACTTCAACAGAACCTATCAGAACATCACAGAGCTTCATATTTCTACTAAAAATCATCATGAGCTTCCAAAACATAATCAATATCATCCAAAACACTCTCAAACACTTCCATTAACAACCATACATCACTCTAAATCCATCAAAAATCAATCATTCAGATCTCAAAAACAACAAAAATCAGTCAAATATTCAGTCTTTTTCCACTCTCAACATATCCCCACACTTAGAAAGGAGGTGTCCTCGCGAACTAAGGAAAAGAAGAATATAAGTTCAGTAAAGAGCTCAATTTAAGCTTCTTTAGTATCTTCAATAATCACTACAAACCACGACCCCAACTTATCACCTGTATCTCTAGAAAAGAATACTACTAAAGGAAAACTTCATTATTCATTAATACATCTAATAAACAATTGAAAGTCATAACAAATTTGTAAAGGATATAAGAGGTTCTTCAGCTTTCCATCGTAGGCTTGCCATCCACCATCACCATCAATAGTTGAAAAGAGAGCTCTCGAACAAATTATTCAACCAGCATGAACTCATCACATACAAATTATTACAACACACACACAAACACAACCATCTGAATGGCACCTCCAAAAAATGTCTCATTAAGAAGTACAAAATATACATCCAGGGGTATCAATGAAGATGATCCCTCTTGAAGGCTTGATGATTACGAAAGTGATCTAGGGATAAAGACTCATCTACAAAAAAATTTGGAGGATTCTGAAAGAATTGAAGGTAGCACATCCTTTCTAGCAAAACAAGGTATCTGCTAGGTAGACAAAGGGCATGAAAATATAGAACATCCAACTATTGGGAATCAATGTTCACATTGACATTCATACAAAGCTTTGGAATGGCCTTTTGATCGTTATGGGAATGCCTATATATATATGCTAAGTACTAAGCAAAATGGGCTATCAATCTCACTGAAGGATCTAGAGATTGTGAATATTGTTGAGAAAAATGGAGGTAATTTTGGTATGCTTGATTAGCAGTTGTCCAGTCCCCTGAAATTAATGGCCAATTAATATGTAGTCCCGTGAGAGAATCAGTTGAGCTCCATCCTCTTCTTCTCGGAATCCGCTAATCAAATCATTCGTACCCACTAACCAACTGAGGGGGTTGAGAAATAGAAGTGGCAGGAGATGGAAGTGAAATAAGTAAAAGAGGATGAAGAGATGGGTAGGCAAAATCATAAAATGAGGAATAAGCTAAAGAAGGAGTGGCTGAAAATTTAAGCGAATCAGTTAGGAAAGGTGTCAATTGATAAGCAGGAAAAGTAGAAGGTATATGGATAGATGGAGAAGGACATGGCAGAGAAGGGGAAAAAACTCGATGTTCAATGAAAGAACAATAGGTAAAGATTGGAATTTGAGGAAAACCCTGAGGTTGAAAAAGAAGAGGTAAGATAGCTACTGAGATGAATTGATAAAGGAAAAAATAAGCATCATAGCAATGGGCCATTTGTTGATAGTATAATAAGCTAGGAACAGAGGGACCTAAAACAGGTCGTCGATGGTAGACATCAAAGAAGGATGAATCAAATGGATGGTTCTTGGAAAGATAAGCTAGGAGATCCACCCTCGGTTGGTTAGTGCTCTGCACATAAGTAGAAGCTGTATTCTGGCGTTGGTTCAGGACTACAGAATCAATCATTGAATGCCATGAAGTATCAGGGCAAGTAGCCACTTTGGAAGAATAGCACTGGAACATATCATCTATCTGCCACAACTCCAAATGGTTGACATATAAGGCAGCTTGTAAGACCACATTCCCCACATACCAAGCCAAATCTACTTCGTCTAAAATTAACAAATCACCTCATAGATACATATAAGATAGCAACATGGTATCCGTCACAGAATCTTCAAAGACCATACAGACAACTTCTGTCAGCAAATCAAAAGACCAAGCCCCACTCCAACCATCCTCTGGAAGAGGGAGATCCACCGTTGAAAGCTTCATATAGAAGGCCAACTTCTACAACTAATAGTGGACAAAAAAGGAATGGTCTGAAGGAACATACTCCTGAAATTGCTCAAATGTAGACCATAATAAATCCATCCTGGACTGCAATCTTTCCACTTTATCTTGAAACAACAGAAATAATGTGGCCTGTCTCTGGAGAACTGCCAAGTCTTGCTGAGATATAGAAGGAATCATAGGAACATTGGGACTTGGAGGAATGGACCGTGACTGCGCCAGTTGGTCTTGCAACTGCTTAATCTAGGAAGCTTGGGATTCCAATGTATGGTGAGCAGTCTGCAAAGCTGACAGTTTCTTATCTAAAAGAGTCTTAAACTCTTAAGTTTCTTTGGACATTTTCTCTTTCTCTTATGAAACTCTAGTGGCCTCTAACTAAGCTCCTGCTAACTGAATTTTCAAAAAAGATATTTCTTCTCTCTGGGTCTCAATCATTTGGGTCTGTTGCTCCATTTGCTTAAACAGATCGCAAGAGTATCTTTAGCAGAGGCTAGCTATGTAGTTGCCTTATGCAGCTGGTCTTTGGATTTCATCAATTCTTCATAGAAAGAAGCATATAACTATTGAACACAAGCTGTCTCACTAAGAGTTCAATAGAACTCTGGATGTTATTACAAAGGAAAGAAATAGCATCCCTTGACACTAAATTGTTCAGTGAAGGAACTGATATTTCCAGAGAACCCTCTCGATGTGCCCTGAATAAGTTATTACATGTGAGGTAGGCAGGGAGGTCACTTCCAAAGGTAGCAAGAATTGTTACTGAAGGAATGACTGGGGTAATTTTCTCTGCTACACACTTCAAGTGCTTCCGCAGAATGACTAATGGAGGAGGGGAATCAAGATTCTCTATGTCAATGGGTTTTGAATCTTCTGAAGGTGGAGGAGGAGGTACTGGATCAGATGGAGGAGGAGGAAGCACACCCTTCTTAAGGCTGAAATATGTCAAGAAAGCATATAAATATGAACCATAGGTTACATTTGTAACATTTCCTCTGGTCACTTTGACAAAATGTTGGTCCATCTTCGTAAGAAGGTAAGTACTCCAGTCAATGGCAACCCCTTTTAACACCATCTTGGAAGCTGTGAAGAGCTCCTTGGACAAATAGTGAGATGGTGTTTTGGCAGACATGAACGTGTCTTGGAGAAATTGGCAGACTAGCTTCCAGATAGGATTAGTGATCATTGAGAAAGACACTCCTGAAGTGTTAATTACCTTCTTGACATCAAGGACCTCTTTGGTCTGCTTCTGTAATAGCTTGAGAATCTCATCATTTGAGAATAATTGTCTGGCTGTAACAAAGGGTTCTCCTTTGTAGGGAAGAGACAAAGCCTTCCCTAACCCTCTAGGTGTCAAAACCATGGAAGTATCATGAACCAAGCTCAATTTCTTACTATATGACGCAAGAAACTCATCACAAGTTGCAATGTCTGCTTTCGCGATAGGCTCAAAAGTCAGTAGCGAAGAATAATCCCTACTGATCAATGGGACATACTGAACAGGAGGAGGAGCTTGAGGCGCCATTCAGATGAAATATACACACATACCACAGACACAGACAATCACAGAGAATGCCTACAAAATAACAAAATAGCTATCAAAAAGAAATCGATCAAAATAAGCACACACATATGTAACTAACCAATTGACCACCCCAAACAACCCACATCCTAGAAAAAAATTCGGCATGACCCCTACACATATGCGACTGAAAGCTTCATGCTACGCAACAAGCAGTCACCCAAGACCTCGTATCAAGAAAAAAGAAAAAGAAAACTACAGACTGCACCCATAATCATATCACACAAGCAAACTATTATACATCAAAAACCTAATCAGGACATAACCAGAACTTTGATCAACAATATCAGCTTAAAGGACTATACGTGCCCATCCCACGATGCGTATTTATTAAAAAGAAAAAAAAGTGTAGTGAGAGAAATGATTTTAGTGAAGGGTTCATTTTAATAAATTATTAACAATGGTTGAAATTTTATTAGGTTGTAAACCTTAATAAGAAAACGACAGTTCATTTTTAAATTAGTAGTTACAATTTATTAATGTGAAACGGTGCTTTTAATGAAACCTGGACTGTGATCCCCAGACTCAGGTCTCTAAATGCATATTCGTTGATTAAAATTTTAATGTGTCTGAAGTGCTCTTCTTTTTCAGCGCGTGCATTTTTGTGTGACGGCTGGTTCGTTTTTATTTAAAATTAAAGTGCCTCTGAAGCGCATGTAGCGCGTGCAAAGTGAACGACGGGTTGATTTTAAGTTATTAAAAAAATGTGTTTAGCACGAGCGCACGTGAAAAAAATGATAAATAAAATTCATTTTAACAATTAACTGTGGTTAAGGGATGACCAAAAATAAAGAAAGCATGAAAAATAGATACCTGGTAGGGGTGTGTATGCAAGCATTTGGAGGTGGATAGATGTATTTCCATGATGATATGCAGAACTGATGCATAGGGATGCGTCCCCATACTTAAGACCTTACCGGACAGGGGTAGATGCAACAACATAACCTAGGATTTGTCAACCGACTGGACGCAGGTGTCCCCACACTCAAAACATCACATACACTTGCAAACAGAAAAGTAGGGTTAGGAACACTTGGCCCGTTTCACGTATGGTCGAAGGAACCATCACTGCTACAGAAGGGTTGGAATTGGCTATAGGAGGTACCACGACTCGCTCCAGTATCCAACCAGCATGGCAGGGACCATGCAGCAACACCTAGGGAGGTAGCTGGTTGATGAAGCCTGTCAGGGGAGGTGTCGTTGACAAAGGAGAGTCACGCAGCTCATGGGCACTCAAATGGAATGAGAGAACAGTCACTCGCCCCATAACTTACATCACTCGAGGTAATATTGATAGAAACCCAGATCTCACACTTGGTTTAGGAATCGACAAGGGGGTAGTGTAGGGGAAGTATTCCAGGGTGCACAATTGATGGTGCATCAATGCGTCCAACCCATCTGGCATAAGTGCAAGCAGGAAGGCCAAGGAGCCTTGTAGTGTAGTGTACAGAACAGAGTGACGTATCCTGGGAAACAAAAACGTACCTGACTCCAAGGGTCGTAACGTCCCTCAATCCTCACCTCTCAATAATTGATTGAAGAACCATCTGTCACACTCAGCCCACCCTCTATCTCACGCTCTGTTGAAAGATACAGAGGATAGCCCATTCTTGAAACCCATTAATGTAATCCTCACTGTCACTTGTGCAAAGCTTGCATGCCTTGTGCGCATTTGATGGTGCAACAGTGCATCCCGTCCTGTGCCGGCATATAGTGCAAGAAGGAAGGCCAGGGAGCCTTATAGTACAGTGCAGAGGAACAGATCGTGCATTGTGCATTGAGAGGCCTATCCCGTGCGTGCAACACTCCGTTCACACATCTCACCTCTCATTGGATTTGAAGGGAAAGACTGGTCACTCACCCCACCCTCTGTCTCACGCTCGTCACTGATAAATACAGAGGGCAACCCATACTCACATCCCCATCCTGTTAGGATGAAAGCTCACATCACTCAAAGGGTTGGTAATGAAGATCATGTCGGCCGTTATTGTCATCAGGCTATTGAAGACGAGGCGTACCCAGGGAGGTAGCCAATAAGTCTCGGACTTCAATGAAAGGTCGTATCTTAAGAAGGATAGACGGACTAATATTGCAGAGACACCACGCCAAGGGAGGTGGCTTCAAATTACTTGCTGGAAAGGTGCGATTGGTGAGTCAGCTATCTTGAACTGTAGGGCATTACCACCTTTTCACAGTCAGCTTCCCGGCCAAGGGTGTTTCTACCTTTTCTTGGAACGAGGCCTGTTATGACAAGGAATTTCTTCCTTTTCTCCCATAACAAGTTTGTCTGTTTTTTTTTCCTTTTTTTATTATTTTTATTTTTTCTTTTTTTTCTCTCTTTTTTTCGTGAAGAAAGAGGATGGTAGAAATACCATGTGTCAGGACCAACCTCGCCACCACCGTTGTTGGATCAGACGAGAAGAGAACAAGGTCGGGTTGAGAGGTATCTGTGAGGGGCTAGCAGAACGAGACCGCCTCATGAGGAAGATCATAAGGGCTATCAAAAGCACAAAGAGAAAGACAGTGCGACACCCAAAAGGGAGAGGGTAGGTCGACTGTGATTGTCAAGTTCCCCAGGGAGGGAAGTACATCTTCAGACGATAGCCATTGATCAAGAAAGGATCATCAGAGGCATCAATGGTCTGCACCTGAACATAGCCATTAGGATTGATAGCAAGTACCTTGTATGGGCCCATCCACCGTTGTTGAAGCTTGCCAGGAAACTTGCCAAATCTTGAATCATAGGCTAGGACAAGATCACCATCTTTGAACTCCTTGTGCTTGTAAAACTATCATGATAGGCCTTGCATCTCACTTGAGTGGTTTTCATACACTGTAGGGCCATCTACCAAATCTCATCCAAACATTCCAAGTGGAAGAGGCGGCGTTGTAGTGACTCATCATCTCCCAAGCATTCTTTAACTGCCACTTGCAAAGAGGGCAATTTCAGTTCAAAAGGGAAGATGGCTTCTGTACCATACACTAGTTGGAAAGGGGTCTGTCATGTAGCTGCCTTATGGGAGGTTCTGTATGCCCAGAGGGCCTCTGTAAGTCGATCGTCCCAATCACGACGATGTGCGGCAATCGTTCTTGTCAGGATCGAGCAAAGGATGCGATTGGTGACTTCAACTTGGCCATTGGCTCTATGGTGCACAGATCGGTCGCAATATGCTCACGTAGTGAATCCGGGAAGGTCCCCAAGAATAATGAACTCTACCTTTTTGCACAAAAAACAATGTAAAAGCATGAACGACAAGAAGCAAGAGACCAATTGGGTTCAATCTTCCCCCCATGCCTTGTGTGAGCGCTTCACAAAGCATGTATTTTATGTATATTTCCATCTTCATGCTCAATAATAGCCCAATTTACAAAAATATGATAAGCTTTTAGCTTTTGAGTTTGCTTTCTACAAAAATAGGAAATAAAGCTAATGGATGGTGCCCATAGAGTCTGGCACGCCCAATCTCAATGTCCAAATAGAAATAACATATCCGTGCGCATAGGCGCATACAAAATAATAATCAATAATCAATGCCTCAATAGACATAACAAAATATAGGCGTGGCGCCTATCAAAATATAATCCAAAGGTCGAATACTCGCTAGACTCCAATGCTTTCCTCCGCCATTGCTGCTATCTCTACACATCAACTGAAGCATTCACAATCGTTAGTAAAATAATACAATTAAACCGACAAAAGTGAATACCTAGCAGTCTTCAGCTACATGAATAAATCAACTGGTTAGAAATAAATCCTAACCTTAATTTATTACGAGTGCGCACTCTAAACTCATAAACGTTTATTAATTTAACATGTATTTTGCGGAATCACCTGTTATGGAATCACCCATGTACACACTAAATTAATGAAACGCCCGAAAAGGACAGGCGTCCCCATCAACTTCTCGCACAAAGAATCCTCTTTGTGTATGAGCCCCGATCATCTAAGTTTACGGAATCCACCGTAAAACCTCACGGAATCCACCGTGGCACGGAATCCACTGTGGAATATGCCTCCTGGAATCATACCCCCGGGGTGGGATAGCAATTGACCTCAATTGCTATTAGCTCAATGTGGAGCTAACAGAGTGGGGAAAACATTTAAGTCTCTAGCGTGCATCCATTGTGCTTCCTCTACAGGATGGTTCTTAAATTTTACTAGATATCTAGAATATCTTCGGCCAGTTCTAGTGGTCATGTAGTCAGTGGCTATGATGGCTTCTGGTTCAAGTATTTCAGTCTCTTCCTCTAATAAAGGTGGGTTTTCATAAACAGGGTGGATAGGTAATTGGCCTCTAAATGGTCTCAATAAACTAATGTGAAATGTATTGTGAATTTTCCAATGAGATGGTAACTCTAACTTGAATGCATTATCATTAATCTTATGAATGATTCTAAATGGTCCATAGAATCTAGGAGCTAATTTGACAACTGGATGTCTATCTACACTTTGCAGTCTACGTTTTTCTATTCTCAGCCAAACATAATCATCAACTTTGAAATTCATGGCTTTTCTTTTCTTGTTAGCTTGTTTGGTATATGATTGCTGGGCTTTAGCAATCATATCCTTAACCTCATCAAAAATGCTATTATGCATATTAGCAATATCATCAGCACTCTGAATTCTATTAGACAAAGATGCAACATGTGTAGATAATTTATATCCATAAATGACTTCAAAAGGTGCTTTCTTTGTAGATGTGTGCGGTGTATTATTGTATGCAAACTGTAATAAATGCAAATGAGTGTCCCATGTCTGAGGTTTAGAGATAGTATATGCACGTAAAAGATCTAGAATGGTGCTATTTGTGGCTTCTGTTTGTCCATTTGTTTCTGGATGAAATGCAGATGAGAAATCAATCTTTGTGCCTAGATTTGCAAACAGTGTAATCCAAAAATTGTTACAAAATCTAGAATCACGATCTGAAATGATAACTTTTGGCAATCCATGGTTAGTAAAAACAGTTTTCAAAAATAATTGTGCTGCTTGTGATGCTGTTAAAGTTTTCTTACATGGAATGAAATGTGCTTGCTTACTAAATCTATCTACAACTGTCCAAATCATGTCATGCTTAGATTTAGTATTTGGTAAACCAGTAATGAAATCCATAGAAATATGTTCCCAAGGTTTAGATGGAATAGACAAAGGCATTAATAATCCATACTGTTTACCATGATGTCTCTTTATTCTTTGACAAATCAAACATTCAGAAACGAAATTAGATACATCTGCATCCATATGCGGCCAATAAAAATCTTCAGTTAACATGCGTAATGTAGATATGATACCTCTATGACCTTGATATGGGGGACAATGAATTTCATTCAAAACAAAAGATCGGAATGGAATAGTAACACACAGTCTCTTTTCATAAAACATAAATCCATCATTATATGATAATGAATCAACAGGAATAAAATTATTTTGAACTAATTTTTGCCAATCAGAATGAAAAGTAATATCCTGGTGATATGTATCTTTCATAGCAATCAAAGAATCAAAAGATATGACAGAAATATTATGAATTGCAGGTCTTCTACTCAATGCATCAGCAACTACATTTTCTTTTCCAAGTTGGTATTGAATGATAGGATGAAAACTTTGAATGAAGGAATCCCATTTGATATGACGGTCAGAAATTTGGGGTTGGCTAAGTAAATGTCTAATGCTTTGCTGGTCGGTCTTTATCATGAATTCTGAACCCATTAAATAGTGTTTCCACTGTCTTAATGCTTGTACAACTGCTAATAGTTCTTTGTCATATGTGGAATATTTCAGCTCAGAGGGTTTCAGCTTAGAACTAGAATATGCTATTGGATGATTGTCTTGCATTAGTACGGCTCCTATTCCTGATCCGCTAGCATCGGTCACAACTAGAAAGAATGGTCTATTAAAGTCAGGCAATTGTAAAACAGGGGCATTGGTTAATGCACGTTTCAGTAAGTCAAAGGATTTCTGCTGATTTTCGGTCCATTGATAAACAATTCCTTTCTTGAGAAGTTTGGTAATGGTAAAGCAAGTAATGAAAAATTACGTACAAACTTCCTATAGAAACTAGCAAGACCAAGGAATGAGCGTAATTCATGCACGTTTTTAGGAACAGGCCAATGCAATATTGCATAAATTTTCTTAGGGTCAACTTTAATTCCTTCTTTTGATACAATATGACCTAAATATTCTATTTCTGTCTTAAAGAATTCACTCTTTTCAGGATTTGCAAACAATTGATTTTCTTTCAGTAATTGAAAAACTAATGATAAATGCTCATAATGCTCTTTTTCACTTTGACTAAACACCAAAATATCATCAAAGAAAACAATCACACAGTACTGATATTTCAAAAAGATACGGTTCATCATTCTACTAAAGGTGGCAGGTGCATTAGTCAATCCGAGTGGCATGACTAAGAATTCGTAATGGCCAAACTGTGTTCTGAATGCAGTCTTAAATATGTCAGATTTATCTAGCCTCACCTGATGATATCCAGACTTAAGGTCAATTTTACTAAATATAGAAGATCCTTGCAGTTTGTCCATAAGGTCATCAACTCTAGGTATAGGATACCTATTCTTTACAGTGATCTTATTTAAAGCTCAGTAGTCAATACACATACGATAGGTATTATTCTTTTTCTTAACTAAGAGTACAGGTGCACCGAATGGAGAACTGCTAGGTCGAATTAAGCCTCTATTTAGTAATTCTTCAACTTGGTTCTGAATTTCTTTTTGCTCTATTTGATTGTGCCTATATGGTGCTTTGCAAGGTGGTTGTGTGCCAGGGATTAAATCAATCTTATGGTCTTCTGGACGTGAAGGAGGTAAACCTGGTGGTAGGTCTTCTATAAAACAGTCCTTAAAATATGCAAGAAATTCCTTATGCCTAGGGTGCATATGATTTTCCTTTGCATGCAATTCATTCACCCAAATGAGATATGATTTAGTACTCTTGCGTAATGCACGTTTTGCTTGAGTATGCGAAAGCAGTGGAAAAATATTAGATGCATGCATACCATATAATGTAATAGATTTTCCTTGAAAATTAATATTCATTGTGTGTGTGGAATAATCTATATTTGGGTTATGTTGGTGTCGCCAAGGCATTCCTAGAATAATGTCACTTGACTGTAATGGAACAACTAAGAAATTTCTCCTTTCAGTGTATGAACCAATTTGAATCTCTAAATCTTGTACTTCTTGTGTACCATTGTACCTAGTGCCTAAAAATGCAGCTTTTATGCAATAATGCGTAGGTACAGTCTGTAATTTCAATTCCTTTACCAATTTTGCTGAAATAAAGTCATGAGTACTACCGTCATCATGCAAGATAGTTCTTTCCTTTCCATGCACCAAACATTTCATAGTCAATAATGAATGTGGAGTAGGCATACCTGGCCAGGCTTAGTGACCACTTCAAAATCAAACTCCTAGAACATGAGCAACCATGTCATCAGTCATCCTTTAACATTTTCTTTGTTCATCAGGAAGGACAGGGCTTCATGATCCACGTAGAACTTGAAATGTGTTGACAATAGATAGTGTCGAACTCTAGTGCAAACACCATTGCTAAGCACTCAAGCTCTGTCATTGTATAGTTCCGTTCCCTACTATCAGTGACCTTTCAGCTTGCATAATATATTGGTTGATGTAATTTAGAGGGGGCCTTTTGACATAGGACAGCACCTAGCCCTTCAATTTATGCATCCGTGTGCACGTGGAACTCCTTCGTCCAATCAAGAGGCTGTAAGATAGGTGCTTGGATAAGGCACTATTTTAAGGTATTAAAGGCTTCTTCGCAGTCATCAGTCCAAAGGAAATCCACATCTTTCCTTAGGAGCTTATACAGAGGGGCTGCCTTGGTTGCAAAATGTGCAATAAATCTTTTGTATAGTAGCCCACATGACCAAGAAATCCTCTCAATTGCTTGAGGTTTGTTGGTGTTGTCAAGGCAGCAATCTTCTCAATCTTCGTCGGGTCTGTTGCAATCCCTTGTGCAAAGACAATATGGCCCAAAAGAACTCCTGAGGAGACGCCAAAGACACATTTGTTGGGGTTGATAGAAATCCCATACTCTCGGCATCTATCAAAACATTGCTCTAGGTGTCCCCAATGCTCACGGATTAAGCTATAGACACAAAATTCATCAAGATACACCTCAATGAAATCATGAAGATGATTCTGGAAGGCAACAATCATTACTCGTTGGAAGGTGGCAATAGCATTATAGAGCCCAAATGGCATCACTCTATAGGCATATGTCCCCCATTCTGTGGTGAAGGTTGTTTTGGATTGGTCCTCTTCTGCAATTTGGACTTGGTTATATTCGCCGAATCCATCCAAGAGGGAATACAACTCATGGCCTGCCACTATGTCCAACAGTTGGTCCATAAAAGGGATAGGGAAATGATCCTTCTTCGTCTTCGAGTTCAGCTTCTGAAAGTCCACACATATTCGAAGTTTCCCGTTCTTCTTGGGTACTACCACAATGGATGAAACCCATTCACTGTTAGCCACAGGATAAATGAACTCGGCTTCAAGAAGTTTCAATAATTTAGCCTTCACCAGAGCAGAATAATTAGGATACATACACCTTTGTCTTTGCCTTACAAGTTTGGAATCAGGCTCTAGGTCAATGTGGTGTTGGCATACTGTGGGATCAATCCCCTTTAGATTTTTATATGACCAAGCAAACACGTCTAAGTTCTCCTTTAGTAGATCTCGCAGGACTGCTAGTTCCTCTTCTAGAAGTTTGAGACCCACTTTTAGGTGACGTTCAGTACCATCAATATCCAGGAATGTCACTTGTCTTTCACCTTCCACTTCACGGATAAATGTCCCACAGATTGCTTTTGGAAAGAGGTCTAACTCTTTCAAGGAAGTAGTGTCCTCGTCTGATATTCCACTAGAATTAGTGTCCTCCTTCTGAACATATGACTCATTTGTCTATTGAGATTGCTGGAAGGGTATCAAAGCTTTGTTTGCATCTATGTGAGAGGTTATTTCTCTTGGACTTAGGGATTCATGTTCAGAGAATGCGTCTAGGAATGTCACATAGCACGGACCTTCTAGAAGCTGAGGCTTTGATAGCTCTAGCTTCTGTTAGCAGGGAGCATCATCATCATCTTTTCTCCATAGTGAACGGTCAGGGCGACAAGAGCCACTGGTGAACTTAATTTTTATGGCTTTAATCCATTGCTTATGCAGATTTTGCATACTTTGTGGTCCATTGGTCAACCCAAATGGAACCATGGTCATTCTCTCCAACACCCTGAGATCTTTAGCCTCTGAGGTCTCCATAGGGACATCGACAGGATCATCCACTATCAGAGGATCTTCTTCAACTACACTTTCATAACCTGATTCATTTTCTTCCTCATCATTTTCATCCTCTTCCTCTGGAGGCTCTATCTCTGCTTCTGTAGAGGCTCTATAGGAGAAGAACAGATCTTCTGTCTCTGCATTTGCTTTTGCTTCTGCTTCTGTCTCTGCGACTGCCATGTAACAAAGAGAATAGTACATCCATGCTTCTATTTCACTGTCAGAGGTGATTTCAGAAGTCAATTCTAGTTGAGACAGGAGGTATTCTCCCATGGACAAGGGCTTTGCTTCCCCTGGTAGTTGACTTACAGTGCCCACTATTAGGGACTGTGCCTTTGTTTTCTTGGGAAAGATCTATTTAACAGCCTCTTCATCTCTTGATGTAGCATCTGTTACCTCATTGGAGGAGTCAGTTATAACTTCGATGGATATGGATCCATTGCCTTTTTGCGATCCATACAATTTCAACACCACTTTGTTGGGTCCTCTGCCTAGGGTTAGGGTTCCTTTGAACCAGTCCGTCTTGGCTCTCGCTTCAAAAAGCCAAGGTCTTCCCAACAGCAGAGGGTATGACGTCCCATAAGAATTTGGTTTAACCACTAGATAGGTCAGCCAGTAATCTTTTCCTGCAAGGGTTGTTTTTACGTATGGGAGGATGCCCAATGGTTTAATTCTGCTTTGGTCTACCAATCTGATAAGCCACTGTGTAGGTTGAAATCCTTGCAACCCTAAGTCCTTCATTGTCACATCCGTCATTATGTTTACTAATGAGCCACCATCAATCAATGCATCTGAAATAAAGCATCCTTCAATCCATACACTAATCTCTGGGGTTCCAAGATCTAGGAAGGCGTTAGCCACATCTACTTCCTTTACAGGCTCTAGGGCCTTATTGGTCTTGGTCGATGTTGAAGGAGCGATCCTTAGTCCACATCTTCTTATCAAGATGCTTTTGAATTTCTTTCGGCATGTGCTGGGGAATGGAGCTACATCCATTTTCATCTTTCCTTTTTCTTCTAACAATGGCAGCATTGGCACTTCTTCTGTTTTTGGAGGTGCTTCTGCATCATCTATCTCCTGGACCTCTAGTCCTGTTTCTGGGACTGTCTGTGTGACTCTCAGTGCTCTGTACTGCACTGTTTTGTCCTGTACTGCTCTGTCCCTCTGTTGGCAGGTTGAACTTCATAGTCATGGCAGGGCAATTATTTTTGTTCTGAGCAACTGGTTCCTTCTTCTTGGCACGCGTGATAGCAGCAACTTCCAATTCTACCAAATTGGAGGCAAACTCTTGTACTTTCTGTTGGCTATCAGTGCCATTAGCCTTTACAGGGCCTAGACTTGGACAGTCCTTTGCAGTGTGGCCTTCTCCTTTGCGTCAACTGCATAAGAGCTTGTAATCCATAGATCGTGACAATTTAGGGAGATATGACCCTTTTCTCCACACCTATAACATTCCACTTCTGATCTCTGACCACCTCCAGATTGTCGTTCTCTGAAACTTTGAGAGGGAAACTTTCTTGGACCGAAATTAGGACCAAACTCCCTAGGCTTTGGTCCATTATCCTGTGTTGTCATTTTGGACTCTAGCAAGTTGAATCTTGCATTTTCATCCTTCTTTCTTTGTTCATGCATCTCTTTCAGAGAGCAAATATCCTCTGTATGGTTTTTTCGCAAAAAATAGGAGCAGAAGGCTCCAAGAATTGTTGGTTTTTTAGTACATTCAGTAGCTAAATGTCCCGCTTGATGACACTTTCTGCACCATGTATTAGAGCGCATCACATCTCTTCCAACTCCCATAGGGGTGGATATATTGGCGGTATTCACCTTTAGCATCTGTAGCTTCTCTGTAATCACATCCATAAGCTCTTTCTTGATACTTGCAACTGAGTTGGATAAGTAGTCCTTCAGATTTTCACCTCCTGAAGTACTTGTAGTAGGGTTTTGGGAAGCTTCTGTAATTCCTGCATACACTGGTTGAGTTGATCCAGAAGGTCCTCTGTTCTGGTTCGGATTCAGAGCTCCTGCTGAGACTTGGGATTGTTAATTCTAGTTGGTAGGGTCCCATTGTTGTTGAGTCACCATTGGAGGAACTGTTTGAGGCCACTGTTGTTGTGGTTGAACCATCATTTGAGGCACTGTCATTTGTGGCGACCACAGTGGATTAGGTGCATTATATTGCGGCACTATTTGCATTTGGGGATAGGGGTAGGGAACTGTCCCTGGGACTGCATTTGGTGGGTATACCATTCTTGGCATGGGAGGAGGTAAGACTCCTCTTCCTGGAGTCATTGACAACCTTGCTTCAACTTCATCATACAATCTTGCACCTTCCACTGCAGCTTGCAGATTGACTGGTCTTCTCAATTCCACGAACTTGCAAACTTCTGGTTGTAGGCCTCTAAGGAACACTCCTTTCTGAATGCCTTCGTCCAAATGATGCTTAGTCCATCTCTTCATGATGGATTCCATTCACGAGACATAAGCTTCTACTCTTTCTCTAGAGGACTGACTTAGGTTCATGAACTCCTCTCGCATCCGCTCTTCAAAACCTTCATGCCTGAATTTAGTGAGGAAGGCCAACTTCAGGTCGTCCCATGTGCCAAAAGTTACTGTTGCTTATCTCTCATACCACTGAAACGCCATGCCCTTGAAAGTGGCGAGGAATATCGCTAACCAATGCTTAGGGGTTCTGGCATTGTTAGCCACACATGCTACCATAAATTCTGCTACATGAAGATCAGGGTCTTCATTGTACTCTCCCTTAAAAATTGGCAATGGGGCTACATTTGCTAGCATGTCATCAATATTTCCATGACAAATCTGACTAGGAAGGGGACCTTGAGTCGCCATGGGGACTTCTGTAAAGAGTGCTTTTAGGGCGTCAAAGGAGGCTTCTGCTGCGAGCTCGTTCTCAGCTTTGATTCTTGCCTTCTCTCTTCTCACGTACCTCTAGACTCGTTCTAATGCTTGCCTCTTGATTGCATCATTCATCTGGGGCTTGGCTCCAACCAGTTGTTTAGTACTCAACAGAATAGAATCAGAGAGGGGTTTCAGTCTCTGGGGGATTCTCTGGTCAGCATCTCCTCTACTTCCTTCTTTTCAACATCTCTGAATTCAGCTTTCAAACCACTATAGAGGGGGAGATATTCCGTTTTGAAATTATCAAAACTCATTATTCTTAGGATCGTTGTTGTGCCATCATTATAATAATGCCAACTTCTGATGGTTTCAACAGTGTATGTTGTGAAAAACACTCTGTCTACCAACTTCCAGTGGGTTGCCAATTGGACAAACAGAAGATTGTCAATGCACCAAGCATCCCACGTATCTTGCTGTTGGGCATCCACGAACAAATTCCAACTCTTTTCCTTCTTGTTTTCGTGAACCCCCACAGACCACGACTCCTGAAGCTTCTTCACGATCTCCCACTTGATGACGTCTGGAAACTTCTCAATGAATACCAAATCTTCCATGGATAGTCATTCTCTCTACTTTTCCTCTTCAGTTTGTTCCCAAACAATTTGCCACCAAGATGCACGTCTCTGTTGCTTCAACAGGAAGAGGAAACTGTCCACCGCATAGAGTTTGCATCATGATGGTAATATGTTTCCGCCAATGTGGGATGAACTTTTTGTGGAAAGTGGCTTTGGCAATAAGAATATCCAACTCTTCAATTGAAGAAGGAACTTTGCAAACATCCATTGAATTCTCCTCTTCTTGGCAATGCCACTTCCTTCATTTTTAGCCTCTTCTGATGCTTCTTATTGATGGCAAGTTTCCTCGGCTGCACACCAAAAACATGGATCCCCAAGAGGAACACCAAGGAAAAGGGGATTCTACTACAAGAAAATCGATCTTGTAACATCCACAAGCTTTTATTTCATTCTTTTGATGACCAAAACAAAGAAAATAACAATTCTTCACACAGCATCATAGTAGATAACTCCCATGGATTTGATAGAATCAACCATAATCTTCAACATCTTCATAGAATCCTTCAATAGAACAAGGAACATAAAAGAATACACCATTTTTTAATGGAAATCAATCACATAGTATTCATCTTTAATGTCTTCATAGTTTCTCTCTCAATCTCTCATATAGAGATACATTGTTTTGATAGAATTGGCTCTCTCTCTCTCTCTCTCTCTCTCTCTCTCTCTCTCTCTCTCTCTCTCTCTCTCTCTCTCTCTCTCTCTCTCTCTCTCTCAATAGTACATCATTTCCTCACTACAATACTCAATAATCCTTCTTAGGTTGTGGATACACCTCCCAAGAGGTATGTCTTATGTGAAGAGGCACCAAAGCCACTACAATGTCTCTTCACAACTCACTACTGTCACTGTCACTTCAGTCTTCAGCAGCTGCTTCTTCCATTTGTTTTAGCTCTTTTGAACTTAGATTCATCCTTTCCAAAAGTTAGAAAACTTTCCCAAAGTCACACATACATTCTACAGAACACTTACAGAATATCTACAGAACAGGAACAGAGCAGATACAGAGGCTCTACAAAAGGTTTACAGAGGGTTACAGAAGATCATCATAGAATAGTAGATCCTCATAACTCATATTAAAACCATTCCAAACTATCAAAAACTATTCAATAAGCTTCCAAAATATTTCAACCTTCATCAATCATCAATTCATGCTTCATACAGAAGAAAATCAAAACAAAACAGAGGCTATACAGAAGGTATCAAAACCAATTAGAACTTCAACAGAACCTATTAGAACATCACAGAGCTTCATATTTCTACTAAAAATCATCATGACCTTCCAAAACACTCTCAAACACTTCCATTAACAACCATACATCACTCTAAATCCATCAAAAATCAATCATTCAGACCTCAAAAACAACAAAAATCAGTCAAATATTCAATCTTTTTCCACTCTCAACATAGCCTCTATGCTTACTTTGAATAGCCAATACATGACTTTACTCTGTGTTTGCTCCTAATCTTTCCTAACCTTTATCTATTTTGTAGTAACATTTCGTGTAGGAACTTTGAGTACTACTACCATGTCTCCTTCGATGTAATTCTAGACACCTTTGCCCTTTAAGAAATTTTTTATCCTAAACTTTCATGTTGGATAATTCTTCTTATCGAGCTTCTGCTAATAATTTGGTTGAAGTTGTTAGACATTCTGGACAAAACAGACAACCTTGTAAAAAATTGCAATCTACAGGAAGCAAGCTAATGCCAAGTGCACCATAGCTAAACACACGGCCTTTATCATTGAGAATACAACAATAACCGTAGTTTATAATCTATATGTGGATGCCTTTTATGTCTGCAAAGTCAACAGACACCAGAAACCTTGTAAATTCGAAATATATAACTTATGCACTTGTAAATAGTCGACACAACTAAAACTGCATCTGTATCTTAAAATTATTATCAGGACCACTTGCAAGTCATGAATGTAGGTCGAAATGACCTCAGATGCCAAAAATATACATTGTTCTTTTTGCTCACCAAGTTTGAAGACTACAACCCTACTAGCCTCAGGAGCCTCCTATGGCTATAACCCAATGCAAATCAATCAAGGTGGAAGAGCTTCTTATCATTGCTTGCTTACTTACTTTCATGCTCCAATGCCTTCACCTTAGCCTTCAATCAAGCTTTGCACAACCATAGGATGACTTTGATTCCATGAAAATAAACAAAAAGGAAGAGAGGTGAAGAACTCAAGAGCATACATACAAAAGCAATGGAGACTTGAGAACAAAGAGAGATAGGGCTAAAATCTTCTTCTTCTTCCACACGAGAGAACTAAGTCGACAATTTGATAAAATATTATTACGAAAGTACCATAATGTATGTACATGTGGTCACTAAGTGTGAACCCACTAAGGAAAGAAGAGGTGGCACAATGAATGCGTCTTAACCAAGGATAGATTACATGGATGTAGTCCAGCTGTAAAATTATTGGCATATCCTCATATCTGTTACCTAACATGCTAGTGAGTAATATCATGCCACATCACCAAGATGTGTAATGGATGCCAGCTCATGTAGAGGTCAACATCTCAAACGTGGTAGCCTTTTAATCCGGTCCAACTACATTTGATAAACCAAACATACACTTCATTGTTTTTAAACCACCTGCAAGATGCCACCCAACTTGATAGTCTCAAAATCCTTCAACACATAAAGTTGTTCCATTATTTTTCTATTGAATAACACTGGGTATATTAGTGAGGTCTAAAAAAACTTGAAGTACTTCATGATCCTCCTTTGGTACTTCAAATGCTGCAAGCCACCATGGTTCATTCTCTGATTGCACACTGAAGTATAAAGGATGGTTTTCATTGATTTCGGGATCCAATGCTCGATTCATAAGTGTTATGCTCACATGTTCACGTTTTTTCCCCTTGATAATCTCACTCTCATCAAGTTTGAGGACTACCTCTGCCTCTACATTCTTCCAAAGACATGTTGTAGAACCATAGCCACCTGCACCCTACATATATCCAATACAAAGTTGTTGGATGCATTCAATACAAAGGTAACTTCTTTGGAACCATACTTCAGTACGTGTAAGTATTCAAGATGTGTAGGCTCACAATCAGTTCTAATCTTATCTTGGAATCAACTTCTTATTAGGCTCCAATCTCACAACAAGAATTGGTCAAAGATTATTAAACACGTTAATACAAAAGCTTGGAGAGTAAAGAACAATAACATCATCTTATCTTCTGCCCAAATGTACTCTCTGTCACTCTATCACTTATTTTCTTAGTTCATCTCACACAGTCATATACTCTCTCTCTCTCTCTCTCTCTCTCTCTCTCTCTCTCTCTCTCTCTCTCTCTCTCTCTCTCTCTCTCTCTCTCTCTCTCTCTCTCTCTCTCTCTCTCTCTCTCTCTCCATAAATTGTTGCTTAAGGATTAAACAACAATTATGAAGAATAATAACATCACAGAGATTAAAAATAAAGATACCTCCATTATCACTTGATTGCTTGTAGTATAGACTATTGAAGAGGGAGATTTCTTATAGTATAGTGTTGAAGAGGGAGATTGCTTGTAGTAGTGTAGAGAGTGTTGTAGATGGAGATTATTTGATTTCAGCAAATGGCATCAAAACCACTCCTCAATGCTACTTCAAAAGATTTCATATGCAAGAAACCATATTCTGGAGGGAAAGAGAAGAGTACACAAAATTTTGGATAAAATTAGAGCTTTTAGAGGAAAGGAAAAAATGCCTAGAAATAAGCATATACTTGTCCAAAAGAGATGAAAATTTACAAAGAAACTCTCAAGTCAAAAAGGTGACTTTGAGTAAAAAATAATTTTAAAATATGATGTGTAAGTCAACTTATACCATTTTTTAACTTTCGTCCTTTTAAGAAGTGGGAATGCGAATGATTCTAATATATTTTAATGTTGAAAAGTCATGAGGGTATTAAAGAGTCGTATATCAATTATTGGCTCCATTTTTAGAGAAAATAGAATTGCATTTTTTAGTTGTATGGATTTTGAGAAAAAGTGATCTTATCTTACAGTTTGGGAATAAAATAATAGGTAAATTTTATTTAAAATACAAATACGAGATTTGCTTGATTATAGAAGATTTATTATTATAACATTATTTTGGAATCTCTTTTTAGAGAGAGAGAGAGAGAGGTTAGAGAAACCCCTTAAGGGGCGAAAAAGAGAGTCCATATTTCTCCTAATGTTCCATTTATAGTTAGCTTACTTTGTAGAGCCTTAAGTTGGAGAAGAACGTTAAGTACTCATTAGAAAGATATTCTCCCCCTCCATCTAACCTTTTGCATTTAATATGCATCCTTGTCTCCTTCTCAACCAAAGCCTTAAAGAATTTAAAGTGAGTGAATACCTTACTCTTGTCATGCATAAAGTAAGCCCATACTCAAAGTTGCAGTCTTTGTAGGATTCTACACATCAAAATATATCAATTCAATCGGTTTTTTGCATACACACTTTTTATGTGGAAATGCATACCTTGCTTGCCTTCCAAATTGGCATGCTGCATATACTTTATGTATCCCATCACCCCGAAACTCAGGCAAGCCATCCACAATCTATTTTGACTCCATGTCTTTTAACCACTACACATTCACATGACCAATTCTCTTATGCCAAATTTTAATATCAACCACAACACTTGAACCTTATGCAAACATGGCAATATCCATTTTAGGAAGACTTACATCAAGAGTAAATGATTTGCTAGCACATTTTCCTTTTGTAATCATTCTGCAATCATTTTTTAGATCTTCTATATAACAACCATTAAATGTGAACCAAACCTACAATCCATGTTTTACCATCTAACTAACAAAAACTAAGTTTTTCGTAATGTTTAGTACATGCAATACATCAGCCAAGTACTTAGTTTTCCATCTTGCATACTCACATGAACATTTTCAGT
Source organism: Lygodium microphyllum (assembly GCF_053477565.2). Classification (NCBI taxonomy): domain Eukaryota; kingdom Viridiplantae; phylum Streptophyta; class Polypodiopsida; order Schizaeales; family Lygodiaceae; genus Lygodium; species Lygodium microphyllum. The sequence continues at coordinate 95,270,622 of NC_141140.1, read as the reverse complement.
ATGAGTAATGGGGTGAGCTATATCATCCCCTATCTTCACATAGCCAGGAGACTCTTGATTGCACATCTCTCTAAACTGCTCTCCATGAGAAGTCATATGGTTAGAGGCACCTGAATCTACATACCATGTATCATTCTTTGATGAGCCATCCATAGTTATAATATTCATAAAAGTGCTAGATAACAAACAATTGTTCACTTCTTTCATCATTGTTTCTAATAATACTAGATGTATAATTACCTTACTACTTTTTTCAATTTCTAATTTCAACTTTCTTTTTTAAGTAATTTTTAGAAATTTAGCCTTTTTTACCACAATGCCAATACTCTCTGTTGTCATTAAAATTTTGTTGCTTATTAGAATCTGCAACTTGCCCTCTTTGGCTCCCCCTTCCTTGGGATTGTTCTCCTCTATTTTGTTGTGCATCATAACCTTGACCATGGTCACCATCTTGGCCTTTGCCATGACCTCTACCTCTGCTAATAGAGTAAAACACTTGTTCAAACTTTTTTTTTGCTTTGAGGAGAAGAGGAATCCAAGCCAAGATTCTTCTCCTCAAGTATTAGCATAGAAATCAAGTCTGCAAAATCAAGAATATCATCCCTTGTATTCATAAATGTCTTGAAGCTCTTTTATTTATCTCCAAGTCCATCTAAGCATGCACACACAACATCATCATCATCAACTACCACATTGATAGATCTAATATCTTTCACAATACTCTTAATCTTCAAGACATTATCATTAATTGATAGATTTCCTGTTTTTACTTGGTTTAGCTATGAGTTGAGCTGCAACTTTCTAGCCTTTGTATTTACTTTGAACAGCCTTGCCAAAATCTTTTCATGAAATAGAAGGGGTTTTAGATTCCTACAAATAGCCCATCATGCTACTCTTACTCATAAGCATCCAATATATAACTTTACTCTATATCTACTCACAATCTTTCTTAGCCTTTAACTATTTTGTAGTAGCATTTCTTGTAGGAACTTTAGGTGCTACTACTATGTCTCCTTCAATGTAATTCCAAACGCCTTTACCGTTTAAGAAATTTGTCATTCTAAATTTTCATACAAGATAATTGTTCTTATCAAGCTTCTCATTAATAATTTAGTTGAAGTTGTTAGATATTTTGGCAAAACAAAAAACCTTACAAAAACTTGCAATATGCAAGCAAAATGATACTAGGTGCACCACAACTAAACATGCCTCCTATGCAATCTATATACAAATGCCTTCTGTTTCTATAATTTGTATGAAAATGTCTTTTATGTCTACAATCTAACAAACACCTAAAACCTTATAGATTTGAAATCTGTAATATGTGCTCCTGTAAAAACACTTTTGAAACTGTAGTATATCCAAAAACTACTATCGGGACCACATGCAAGTCTAGAATGGAGACCGAAATGACCTTAAATGCTAAAAATCACAATGGGATTACAACCCTACCAACCTCAGGAGCCTCTTGTGGCTATAACCTAAGGCAAATTGAGCAAGGTGAAAGAGCTTCTTACACGTTGCTGCTTGCTTGCTTGTGTTTGCTCCAATGCCTTCATCTCAACATTCAATTAAGCATCATGTACCCATGGGATGGCTTTGATGCCATGAAAATAAACAAGAGGGAAGAGAGATAAAGCACCCAACCAAGAGCACACATACACAAAAGAAATGGAGACTTGAGAACACAAAGAGATAGGGTTGAAACCTTCTTCTTTCACACAAAAGAACTAAGTCTACAATATTACCTAACAAACCAATGAATAATATCATGCCATGTCCCTAAGGTATGTAGTGGATGAAAATCCCCTCGATGGATCACTAAATCATGCCACTAAGGATATCTCAAAGCCGGCACGTCACAAAAACTCAACAAGATAGTGGGAAGCTCTATTTCCAACGGCAAAATGCACTCCTCCCCATACACTAGCTTCAACGGGGTGTAGCCTATGGCTCTCTTGAATGTCGTGTTGTAAGCCCACATTGCCACATATAATTTCTTATCCCAATGGCACTTACTTTCGGATACAATCTTGGATAAGATTACAACCAATTGTTTATTCATACTCTCCCCTTGACCATTCGCTTGAGAATTATACGAGATAGTCTTGTTGTGCTTAATCTTCAAAGCTTCAGTCAAGGCTATGATAACTTTGTTCAAGAAGTGTGTCCCTCGATCAAACACGATCTCCTTTAGTGGATAGAAATGGCAAACAATTTGCTCCATAATGAAACTGGCCGTCTCCTTAGCATTATCCTTCACCGTGGCTCGAGCTTCAGACCACTTTGTAAAGTAGCCTATTGCTACAATAATATATTACTTACGCATAGTTGAGGAAGGATATATTGGTCCCACAAAATCAATACCCCATTTTTCAAATGGTAACATAACCAAAATAGGATTTAGAGGTCACTTACAATTTTCCCTTGCATTGTGTCTTTGGCGAACATCAAAGCGCTTAACGTAGCTAAAAGCATCTTGAAAAATCGATGGCCACCAATATCCAGCACTAAGAGCTTTTTAGGCGATAAGCTGTCCAGCAAAATGTCCCCCACATGCTGAGTCATGGCACTCCTCAAGAATGAATGGTACCTCATCGAGTACTATACACGGCGGCATAGGCACAAATGCCTTTACTCCCAATATTAGATACTCCTAGTTTCCCACAATTCCATCATTCAATGATTTGTCTCTTTCCTTCCATCCTACCATAAGTACATGCAAGGCTAGTGTGGCATTTACAAAATCCTTATGTTCTCCTCCTCTAATATGACAATTACAAAATCCTATTTGCTTGATCGCACCTTCTTTACCATACTATCAAAGTGGATGTATACGTAAAAGATGGAAATTTTACTGGCATAAACCCTCAAAGATTTACTATATGTATACCCTCTATATCTTGTGTGTTTAAGGTCTACATATGCGTACCTATATCTATAAATTCTTTCTAAATAAACCACATCCCTTTCTATTCAATTTGTAAATAACCTCTTTATATGGAATCCTTCTATATGTAAAATATGTGTAAGAATGGTATTTGAAAAATCCCTTCCATTGAATGCACGTAATATATACATATACTTATAGGTGAAGCCCCTGAGCATAAACCTCTTTACACAAGCCTTCCAAGTGTATTCCTTTATTGGTAGACTGTTGAGAAGATAAGATTCTAACTCTAAGTCTCAAACCACACATTTAAGACATAAGAGTGCTCTCTCTCTCTCTCTCTCTCTCTCTCTCTCTCTCTCTCTCTCTCTCTCTCTCTCTCTCTCTCTCTCTCTCTCTCTCTCTCTGTGCATATACATGTGTGTGTGTGTGTGTGTGTGTGTGTGTGTGTGTGTGTGTGTGTGTGTGTGTGTGTGTGTGTGTGTGTGTGTGTGTGTGTGTGTGTGTGTGTGTGTGTGTGTGTGGCACACACACACATGTATGTATGTATGTATGTATGTATGTATGTATGTATGTATGTATGTATGTATGTATGTATGTATGTATGTTCAAGGGCATTACCATGCCCTATTCTCTTTTAAGATTTCACCACCTCCCCTATGGTTTTAAGGGAAACATTGAGGGAGAGGAAGAAAATGTAATTCCTACCATGGTTGCAAGATAACTAAATGATCCAAGCCAAATCAAGAGGCATGCTAATGGGAGGAATACCTATGCCAACAAGTTTGCAACTTGGAAGCAAATAATATAGTGTTGAAGGATTCGCCTAGCCAAAGTGTACACATGTTTGGCTAAGCTAGAGGAGATGTTGGCAAAAAAGATGGTTACATCCAAACGGATGACTGAATATGAAGTTAAGGAAACAACAAATAGACCACAAGTGAAAGTGAAAAATGAATCCAAACAAGGAGGCAATTAATAGGATATGAAACAGACTATCGTTTCAATGATTAATGAAGCTATGTTACAAAAGATTATGCATCCCATGTAGGTCTAGTAAGCCTTCCTAATAGGTTGCATGAAGAACACAAGGAACAAGATGATGAAGACTACCAAGCAATGTTTTTAGTCATACAAGCTAGAGACAAAGTGCAACCATTGTTGTAAAATCAAGGATTTGATTAGTTGGTATCATGGAGTATCATCAAGCAAGAAAATCTTCAAGTAACTTTTGTGTTTAGTGATAAATTTGAAGCGAAAAAACACAAAATGTTTCGAAAACAAAAATGTGGAGGAGATACAAGCTTACACCAACATAAATCAAAGCACTACCACATAAATTTGCCAACATGAAGGTGGTTAGGATATAGGGAAATGAGCAATCTCTCTCTCTCTCTCTCTCTCTCTCTCTCTCTCTCTCTCTCTCTCTCTCTCTCTCTCTCTCTCTCTCTGTGAAGACTTACTTTGAAACATGTATTCATTGATTCCACCTATTGAGGCATGCATATGTACATAAACACTCTCTGAAATGTGTGCCTATTGGTGGCATTGCCAACAAAGCACAAAGAGATGTCAATTTTGTTGATCAATTTGAATTCTAGATAGTATAAACTCCTTCCAAAGTAAATACTTGGTAGATCCCTTACTTTGAAAATTGGTTGAATTCTAAATTTTAAAAAGACATTTTGGCATGTTGATTATATGCTCAATAATGAAAATGCAATTGTATTGGTTACAAGAGATGGTGAGATATCGTAAGTTGTTGAATCCCCTCATATCCATCCCACACATTTCTATCTCTACTCAACTTGAAGCTAATATTTCTTTTAGATGGGGCTATCGTTTCATGGACGAGTGGGGTAAGGCATGAAATAGATACCCTATAAGTGAAAACTTAGAAGTGGCCTTGATATGGCTAAACGAGCATTGTGATGTTGCTCAACACATGCATGTATTACTACTTTTGGTGTATCCATGGAGCATCATATCAATGCCCAAAAAAGAAACAAGCCAACAAGGAGAAAGCTGAGTTGAGGTGCCCTGAGTGTGGGCTGACATATCTATATGTAGAGTATCCTAGGAGGAAAGCATCAACGAGCAGCACCATGCATGCCATTAGTACCCATAGGTCTCTTTGGTGTCAAATCACTTGATAAGCCATGCCTATTCTACTAAATGTGGTGACTATGGAACGTGCCAAACATGCTGAGGTATCAATACATGTGCCTAACAATGTAGACTTCTCCTCAATTGGCAAGAAAAACAAGAAAAAGAAAAGAGTTGAACCTAAAAAGTGAGAGTGCAACTGCACTAACATCATGGAAGCAAGTACTAAGATGTTGAACTTGAAACCTCAACTCCAAAAAGTGAGAAAAAGGGTAGTACTAAGATAGGAGAGTATTCTGACCCAAGGTTACTTCACACTGCATTTGAGGCGTTGATGTGGAGGAAGTTTAAAATAGCAATCCTTCATATCATTTGAAAGCTTTTTGGTGGTTTTTCTCATTGCCAAAGCCACAACAAAAAACAACCAAATATATATGAATTGGTTGCTTTTTGGTTTTCCTAAATGTAGTCTAAGACCGATGGTTGTAACAGATTATCTTGGTTTTCCATTGAGAATAATAGGGACAAACAATGGATTCTACATATAAATTTAAGGGACTTGCCAGTATTTAGTGAAAGACATCACATACCACTATGTTTCGAGCTTGTCATGTACATGAAAAAGATCAAGCTAATGTACACGATTATAGTACTTCTAAGACATTGCCAAAAAAGTGTGCTCTCTCTTGTAAATATTTATGCACATATTAGTAGAACTTTGCACGAAAATTATGTTAGCGTTACATTTCCATTGTAGCAATTAATACCCTCAAATTATAGCCCTCCAAGAAAAGATATCACTAATGGTTATTACTCAAAAAAATCATATGTTGGTTGTAAAAGAGTGGGATAGATGGGTAGGACACATGTCATTAGCATGAGAATATGCTATCACATTGACAAGGTATTTACATTGTTGAGAAACTCAGTTATGGCATCACTTATCAATAATCAAGTCTCTCTTTACCTTCTTTGTAGCTTCCATAGCTTCCCTTCTCTTTCCCTCTCTTTTTTGTCTTTCCCTCTCCTTTGTTAGTCTTTCTCTCTTCTTCTCTCTCTCCTTCTCTCTCCTCTCTATAGTCTACTTCCTTCTCCTTCTCTCTCCTAGGCCCCCTTCATTATAGTTGGTATCACATGTGTGTGCTTTGATCCTTCTCTCCTTCAAATCCACTTTTCCCTTTAGAGTAGTGAAAGCCCCAATTAATTTAGGTACATAGGACGACTTAGACAAGCTAAAAGCCTTTTCATTGAAGGACAAACACAAGTCATGGTAGGAGTTAGAGGTCTATTTGGAGGTAATGGTTCTAATTTAGCAGGTTGTCACTTAAATCTACACAAATTTTAAGGGCCTAGGGTCAAATTTGGAGCTCCAAGGTTTAGAGAAACCTTTGGCCATAGTCACTTTTGAAAGAAGACCTTCTTTCTCTTCCTCTTGCAAAGCTGCCATGGCTTCCCTACAAGAAATCCCTCTCTCCTACCCTTAATCTCCATCCTCAACAATGAAGGAGATTCCATGAGCAGGCCACAAGCAAAGGGAAGTAAGATGACAACCAACTTGACTTGGATCTAACCAAGATGAGTCCGAGAAGAATAGCATGTGATTTGCACCGTATTTTACACTAATATCCTTGCTGCCCCACAACTACTTGCCCCCAATCAACTCTGCTTATAGCTTCTTTCCCTTGGTCAATGGCATCCTCTAAGCTAGTATGGCACTCCTTTTCCCTCCTTAATGTTTCTTTCCCTTAAGGTAAACCTTGTTGTGTATAACTTGTGAAGTCATTAATCCTTAGCTCCAACTCTCATCCCCTTCAAGAAATCTTGAATTCTCAATCCCAGGGCCAATCTCCAAGAAGCAAAGAGAGTTGAAGACCCTTCTTCAACCAAGCTTCCCTAACCTTCAAGTGCTCGTGGCTCTCCGTTGTGCGGAATGAAGCTTCAAGGATACCCAATTTTCATGCATGAAGCTATGGACTCCACATGAGAGAAGTCATAGAATCCTACTCATAATTCACTGAGCTTACTTGCTCAAGAGCTCTTCAATCACTAAAATTGGAAGGATTGAATTAGTCATCAATTAGCCCATTCCTCACTGCATTGATGCATTCAAGAAGATCAATTACCTTGTAAACTCTATGCAATCATGTGCTTACTGATTCACCATTTAGGAGCTCATTGTTATTTCCTAATCATGATTGCTAACTTGTGTTTATCAATGAGAGCCGAAAATACATTGTAAAAGGATAAGTTAGCAACTAGTGAGTCACTGGACTACCAAGGTAATCCCTTCCCCATCTACTATGTTGTTTATTTCGTGCATATCATGAAAAGCCCAAAGCTTCCTTTCAATTGAATGCATTTCATGTTGGTTGTTAATTAAAAATATATGCCATGTATACTCTGGCTAAGGAAAAGGCCAATGCCAACAAAGGCAAGGTGGTAATCCAAAAGAGAGATGGCCCTCCATTACCACTTAAGACCCCCAAAGAGATACACCACCCAACCCGAGGGGAACTTTGCCCACCTCACAATGCTTCAACCCAAGGTAATCAAGGAGACCAAAAATTTATCCCGATTGAATTTTTTTCAGAGTGCCAAAAAAGGCTCATGCTTTTGATGTATTTGCAAATACAAGGAAGCATAAATGAAAATTTACATATTTTTATTCTTATGGATAGTGGTAGCACTCAAAGTTTTATGAATAAATCAACCATGGATCATTTGAAATGCTTTCCCACTAAACTACAATAGCCCCTAAGAGTGAAAGTGACAAATGGTCATGCGAAAATCAGCACTCAAATATGCTCTACAATACCTTTATGCATGGCTGAAAATTCTGTCTCATTTGTTGGCTTGATTGCACTTGATATGGACGAAAATTCTGTCTCATTTGTTGGCTTGATTGCACTTGATATGGACCCCATTGATGTTGTTTTGGGCTGACTAGCTGAAACACTTGAAAAAATTGCCATGAAGTTCTCTCAGCTATACATGGAGTTTATTATGTATGAATAGCTCATATAATTAGAGAAAATTCAAGATAATGCAAAAATTTAGCTTTTTGCAACCAAGCAACTCTAAAGAAAATTCAAGAAGACATTTGCATTATTGCATTTGAATAAAGAAACTACAAATCAATACATAATTTCAACTAAGAATTCAACATTGAAATATCTCTTAGATGAGTAAAAGGATTAATTCCAAATACATATAACCCTCGCACCTAAGAGATAGGTGAATCACCCCATTGACTTGGAGCCCCATTCAAAGCTAGTGAATAAGCCACCTTATAAGCTCTCAAAATGTGAGTATGAAAAAGTTACAAAGCAAGTCAATGAGTTTCTTGAGATAGGATTCATTGAGTCGAGTTCTTTTCTTCATGCATTCCCAATTCTGTTAGTCATGAAGAAAGATGGATCATTTAAGATACTTATTGCCAACTTCATCCCCACCAAGACAATATATATCACATCTTAAGTATCCAACCAGTTTATAGAGCATGTGTTTAAGTTGCATGGGCTTCCACAAATAGTTGTGTATGACAATTATACAAATTTATAAGCCATTTTTTAAAAATATTTTTCAACTCCATGGAGATAAAATTAGCTCCATCTACAACATACCACCCCCAAACAAATGGCCAAACTAAGAGGATTAAATGGCAAGGTTAACCCTCCAAAGAAACCCTCTAGAGACCAACAACAATCTTAGATAAGTTCCCCCACCTAAAGAATGCAATTATAACTAAAGAGACTTATTTTTTCCCAATTTAACCTTCAAACTATTTACAAACACACTATTTTAGAACAATTTTTATATGCCCCAATTATAACCACGTGTAACCTATATGGACTGAATGTGCATTTCATGAGCTTCATTTTAATGTCACATGTCTCAATCGAAGCCACCCAAAAAGATTTGACAAGTTTTCTCCAACAAACCTATTCTAAACATACTATTCACTATTTGTCATACCCTAACTGTTAAGAATTGGTGAACACCCTTATACTTTGTCAATCCGTGTATATTATACATATTTCATATACATCATATACAATTCCACAAGATTAAGCTTCCCCATACATATACTACCGTCTAATGTTGAATACAATAGTACTTTGCAACCCCACTATGAGTCGCACCAATAAATCCTCTGTTTTTTAGAGCAAAACCCTTAGAAGCTAAGATGGAATGTAAAAGAGTGGGATAAACAAGGACACACATGGTTAGCAAGGGAATACCCAATTATACTGATGGGTATTTAAAGTGTTGTGAGACTCAATTAAGGCATCAATTTTATCAATAATCAAGTCTCTCTTTATCTTCTCCGAAACTTCCATGGCTTCCCTTCTCTCTCTCTCTCTCTCTCTCTCTCTCTCTCTCTCTCTCTCTCTATTATTTGTTAGTCTCTCTATTTCTCCCCCTCTCCTCTCTGCAATCTTCTTCCTTCTTCTCTCTCCTAGATCTCCTTCATTACAGTTGCTTGACAACTGGTTCTGGAAAGTTCGATGAAAATTGAAATGAAAAAATTATTGTATCATATGAACTTACTAGGGGATGTGACAACATTCAACAAATGTCCTTTCAAAATGGCACTAGTGCTAGTATGCTTCCATTTTAAACCCCAAATAAAATCCGTCCAATGTCCTCAAACCTCTCTTAATAAGCTCAAGTGTTCTTTCAACTAAAAACTCGCAGAGAATATAAGACAAAACATAAACTTACAATTGTCAATTTTCACCTTCAAATTTGACTCTCACTTTGGGTGTATGACTATCGACTAGCTGGAAAGATGTCTAGGAGTATACAACATCCCAAATAAAACTGATCATTTAACTTACAATAGCCTTTGACAAATAATGGAGTTATTCCTTATTCTTTTTGAAAAAAAGGCCTTTCTTTAATGAAACTGGCCTCCTAAACGTGCAGTGCTGTCAAAGCTAGATTCTTGTTAAACTGGAATACACTCCAAGTGCTTCAGAGGCAACTCTTGCTGTAGCAGTTCCACCCACTCTCAAATACAAATCCAGTAAATGCTTCCTCTCATCCAATGATAAATGCCGTCCCAACCCTTGGGCTACCATCTCCATCTCAGGCTGCAGAAACAAAACCCCAAACTTAAATGTTAGGACATCCTGGCCATTGATTCATAAATGACATATTATCATACAAAATATGCTTACAGAGTCCTTATCAGGTGGCAGAAGAGCATGAATGCGAACAAGCCGGGTTATCTCCTCTTCAGCTTCGGAGGTTTTACCTTGAACATACAATGCCTGTGTAGAACAGAATCCAGCAGCACTCTTAACTGATGTAACCAATATGATTTCTTAAAGCAAACAGAAAGCCTTTTGTTGGCACACTGCAAAAATTCCCTCCCCCCAAGCCCTTGAGGATGGGAAGTGATATCTTGTCTACTGCCTGAGAGTTAGTCAAATGGAACTTGAGCTCTGAACTGGAGACATATGTCCAGTAATTAACCTAGTAAAGCAGAATAGACTAACTTCCTTCAGTGATGAGAACACCACACTGTTTTACTCAATTGTTATGCAACATCCCTCCTACAAAAATATCTGCAAACTAACCAAACCATTAAGGTGCCTGAAAGGGCAAAACTCAAGAACTTGACATCTTCTGGCCAGTGTCAGCACAAACTAGTGAATAATTTAGAGCTTTCATGTTCTCTCTATAATCGTGTTGAATACTGAGTCACAGAAAAAACTCCATTGACTAAGCACAATTTACTTTGCAAGATATCTATCTTTGCATATACTTCTGTAATTATAAGTTACTCACCCATGCTTGCAAAAATGTAGACCTTGTCCGAGCTGCCACAGCAGCATTTACCATGGTGGCCGCCCTCTCTTCTTCTAATTCCAAGTTGTCCGCTAAACCAGTAAGAGATTGAGCTGCTTTCTCTCCACCCATCACAACACCAGTATCCCTGATCCTGGAAAAGAATTTTATCATCACATAGTGCAGACAGGAAAAGGCACAGATATAGCTTTTAATATTAAAATAACAGCATTTCTACACAACTGACAGCATCCATAAAACAAGTATTCCACTAACATGAGAATATGTTATACGTTTTTCAAGACGTGCATGCAACAAACCCAACTTCAAAAGGTCAATCATTCTAATAACCCATACATCTGAATGCCAGTCTCATGCATCATCAAGCACAGATGTTACAGTTTCATGTGTTAAACATGAGAACAGACTGACTGCGAAATCCAAAGCTGACAAGGTGTCATACCTACCACAAGAGGATAAAACAAAGTTAATCGCAGCTCGGAAAAAAGAGTCACGGATGTTTGCAGTGTCAAATTTCACCCTGGCTCCAAAATACCTACACAATCTGCGCAGCTGGAAAACCCAATTATATGATACACCAATTCAAATGCTGAAATCCAACTCAGAGGTTGACCTGGTATTTTCATTAAAAGCCAAATAACAAAGCAGAAACACAAAAATCACCTGCACGATATCAGCTTCTTCAAAATCTTTTCCACTTAACCGCTTCTCTGTTATGGCTGTCAAATTCACACTAGGTTAGAATAGCTCAGATCAGGATCAACAGTTTAGTAAGCCAAAAACCATCTACCTGTCAGAGTGCAGCGATGCGGAAGCATAGGACAAAGACAGAGAGAGTGAACACAGAGAGAAGAGAGAGAGAGAGAGAGAGAGAGAGAGAGAGAGAGAGAGAGAGAAGAGAATGTAAACGCAGAAAATCTGCGGTGTAATATGCTGTATAAGAGTGCAGAAATACACAAGGGGGCAGAGGAAATATCTGCGTATGTCTCCAACTTGATGACCTCGATCTCCGTCAGCCCGAGCACAGTCTGTCTCAGCCAACAGATCTCAAGATCAGAATCTGAATAATGAATACAGAAGTGTGCCAAAAAACCGGCTATAAATAGCCAAAAAAATAGGAAATAATTGCAGCAGGTCGCCTGCATTAAATGCAGCCGACTGCAGTAAATACTGTCCGACTGCAGCGACCTGTCTGACTGCAGGTGCTGATGTGGCACCTGCTGACGTGGCACTGACGTCTGTACTGTCCAGGAAATGACTGGCTAACACCCCCTCTCACATCTTGGACGAATCAAAAGACTGAGGGATCTGGAATGCTGCCAAAGAAGAGCCTAGGGAAGCGCCTTCGTGAACAAATCTGCAAGATTATCCTCGGTTTTGCAGTACTCCACATCAATGGTCCCATCCAAAAACTTCTCCCGAATGAAGTGACACTGGATCTCAATGTGCTACATCCAAGCATGGAATACTGGATTCCGTACCAAGGCAATGCAACTCTCATTGTCGCACCGCAGAACAGTAGGACGAGTCTAGGGGCAGCCAAGCTCCTCCAACAATCTCCGAAGCCACACAACCTCACATGTGGTGGAAGACACAGCCCAATACTCCGCCTCAGTAGAAGAAAGGGCTACTGTGGGCTGCTTTTTGCTACTCCAAGAGATAACACCTGTACCCAAGATAAAACAGTAGCCTATAGTAGACCATTGGTGGTCCACATCTCCAACCCAATCCCAGTCACTCCAACCTGCAAGAACCAGATCTATAGCATCTGTACCTGTAGGATAAGAAAGCCCTAAGTGAGAGGTCACCCTCAAATACCGAAGAATCCTCAAGGCAGCCTGCCAATGCACCTGTTTGGGTTCCGTCATGAACCCTGCCAAAAGACCCACAGCAAAACAAAGATCAACACGAGTATTGAGAAGCCAAATCAAGGATCCAATCAACTGACGATAGCGTGAAGCATCCATCACGGGAGAATCTGAGTGTGAAGTGGCCTTCCAATTCGGATCCATAGGAGTAGTAATGGGCCGACAAGTCTCCATCTCGAAAGTCACCAAGAGCTCCTGAATATACCTCTGCTAAGAGATGAAAATCCCCCGCTGAGACTGATAAATCTCGTGACCCAAGAAGAAATGAAGAAGCCCCAAATCCGTCATCTCGGAAGCTGTCTTGGTCTCTCGGACCTTCTGTGCATGATCCCCTGTCAAAATCAAATCATCAACATACAACACAAACAACACACACACAACCTCGGAAGTGTGCACATAAAGCTGCGGATCGGCCTTGGAGAGCCGATATCCCAACTTCAACTGAAGAAACGAGTCAATCTTCTCGTTCCATGCACGCGGAGCCTGCTTGAGGCCATACAAGGTCTTCTTCAACCTGTAAACTTTCCCATCCGAGGATCCAAAGCCAGGAGGGTGCTCAACATAGATCTCCCCTTGCAAGTCACCATTCAGAAAGGCCGACTGCACATCCAACTGATAAACAGGCCATTTCCTATGGCCAGCCAAGGCAAGAATAGCTCGAATAGTCGCCATACGAGTGGGGGGGGGGGGGGGGAGGGGGGGGGGGCGAGAGAGAGGAGGGGAGAGGGGGGGGCAAAAGTATCATGGAAATCAATGCTTGGGCGCTGAGCAAAACCTTTAGCAACAAGGCGAGCCTTGTGCTTGTCCAAAGAACCATCGCTAAGATACTTGGTCTTGAAGACCCACTTGACACCAATCACCTTCTTGTGAGAGGGACGAGGCACAAGAGACCGAGTACCATTCCTCTCAATAGCCTCCAACTCGGCTTCCATAGCCTTCCGCCAATGATCAAACAACAAAGCCTCCTTCACTGAAGTGGGCTCTCAATTCTGTATAACACGAGTCAGCAAACAATAGTTGGAGCAAACAAGCTCCGAAGAATGTGCTTGGTTCCTCCGTGACCTCCGCGGTCCATCTTGCGGTTCCCACTCCTCAGGGACCTCCTCGATCCCTGAATCTCGGAGGGTGTCACGGGCCCAATGAGGAGGAGAACAAACTTCTCCCCGTCGCTCTCCATCTGCTGAAAACTCAGGAACATCCACCGGTAAAAGCTCCTCGGGGGTGACCGGTGGAAGAGAAGACTCTGAATCCGAAGAAGAATCTCCATCAGGAGGCTCTGGCTCCAAAGAAACGGTCTCAGGAGCCCAACTCTCCCCTGGATATCCAAGGACGGGGTGCTCCTCACCCCCATCTGTGGCCGGTACTTTCACAAACCGCACATCTCGGCTCGTGTAGACATCCTGCTTAACGGGATCAAACAAACGATAACCTTGGGATTGGAAGCTATAGCCAACAAAAACCTGTCGTCGAGAAGCCGCCTCGAACTTATCACGTTGCGTCTTCGGAATGTGCACATAAGCGTGCTGCGTCACACCCAAAGATCCTAAAATAAGAGACATCAGGCTTAGTCCCAAAGTAAGCCTCAAAAGGTGTCATCCTGTCAACGGCCGAAGTGGGAGATCGATTAAGGATGTGAACTGCGGTAGCCACTGCCTCGGCCCACAGAAACTGAGGTGTCTTACAGTGCTCCATCATGGTGCGTGCCATCTCGATCACACTTCGGTTCTTCCGCTCCAAAATGCCATTCTCTTGGGGAGTGTTGGTGTTAGCAAACTCCTGGTGAATGCCCCTATCTGCACAAAAACGAGCAAACTCATTAGACATAAATTCACCTCCCTTGTCTGAACGCAAGGTCTTCAATTGCCGGCCAGAACGGTTCTCCTCAAAAAGAAGCCAATCCTTGAAATGAGAAAAAGCCTCCGACTTCAGGCCACAAAGATCCATAGATACAAGCTCCATGGGTAAAGTAGACCGCCTAGAAGCTTTATTGGGAATCGCATCTCGATGCAGTTTCCCACAAATGCAAGAGACACATGGCTGATGACTCTCCACTATGTCCGGCAAGCCTCGGACAAAGGACCCTCGCGACACCTTCCGAAGGTACTCGTAGTTCATGTGGCCAAACCAAGCATGCCATAGCTCGGACTGTGTCTGAGAAGTAAGAATAAGAGAAGTAAAAGCTGAAGAAGACTTCAATTTGTAGACTCCATTCTCCTCATACCCTACAGAGAGAACCTTCCTCAATCCACGATCAAGCACTCGAACAGTATCACTGTCAAACTCCACCAAGAGGCCAAGAGCACAAATCTTATGAACCGAAAGTAAATGATACCCCAATCCTAGCACATGCAATACCTCAGAGGTGTGGGTACCACCATGTCCATTTGGAATAAGCTGCATCTCACCCTGCACAACAATAGACACAGAAGAGTTGTCTCCAATGAGAATCTGCCCACGCGAAGGTCGCAAATGGGCAACACCAACAGAAGAAGGAGTCATGTCCCGTGAGACACCACTGTCCACAATCCACTCTCAAGCCTAGGAAGCTGTCATCGCAGCATCAAAAGTTGGTGGTGTAGAGTCCTCAATGACTGCTAAGTGTAGAAAAGCAGCTAATGAGGGTGCAGCCACCGCTCCAGAGTCCTTCGTGTCCTTCTTCTTGGTATCCTTCTTGTCTTTGTCGGGGCAATCCTTCTTCCAGTGACCGGTCTTGCCACAAATATGACAAGTTGATTCCTTCTCCTTGTCCTTCTTGGATTTGTTCTCCTCCTCCTTTTGGTCCTTCCCCTTCTTCTGAGAGGCTTGACCAACCAATGCCTCTGATTTGGAAGCATTCTGTCCCTTCAATTGTTCCTCTTGGTCCAAGACCATAGGAACCAACTCTTCCCACCAAAGAGTCGACTCCCACCCTGAAGCAATAAGAGTGGAATTAAAAATACCGAATCGTGGCGGCAACTGGGATAGTAAGGTGATCGCCATGTCTTCGGAGAAAATAGGCTTCCCCGCATTTTGAACCTACGTTTGAAGCTGCCAAAGCTTGTTGATGTGTTCCCGAAGCGAAGAAGACTTATTCACGGATAAAGTCCGCATCTGCACCTCCAAAGAAACCCTCTTCATCAGGGTCATCCAATTGTACATCTAATCAAGCTCCAGCCATATCTCACGAGCCATTGCCAAGTGCTCGATGTGAGCTATCACACCTGTGGTACAAGACAGAAACAGAAAAGATCGAATCCTGGCATTCAATTTGTCCCAATGAGACTGAGCCTTGGTCAACTCCGCACGAGCATTGGAAGAGAGTTTGGACTCATCCGTCATCAAGGGCCTGTTAATCTCCTCTATCACCAGCTCCGCCAAATCATAAGACTCTAAAATGACCAACATCATCACCCGCCATATGCGGTAATTGTCACCATCAAGCTTTTGATCCGTTGGAAGAGCCGGTAGGACAGGCACCTTCCTGTCCATGATTGCCTAGAACTCCAAATCAATCTCTGAAGACATGTTAACCTGCAATACATGCACAAACGCAAAAGCAGCCCCCTCTGACTATGAAAACGCAGCCTTCTAGGACTGATTCCTCCGCTGCCCAAACCTTCTTCACCCACCGGAGGCGATGAAAAGGTAAAATCTACAATGGAAAGCCTCAAACGCAACCTTCCTCAACTTCAAACAGCAATAACCTTCAGCAAATTCACTGATTAGACTCCTTTCCTGCACGCCCACGCTCGCTTCAGCCTTGATCTGATGCACAGCCCTCCCGCTCGCCCTCGAAACCTGGAAACGCAACCTTATGTCGCATTAAAATCTCCTCTTCAGATAGGTTCAGCCCTCAGTCAATCCATCTTCACCGCTCTAATACCATGTCAGAGTGCAGCGATGCGGAAGCGTAGGACAAAGACTGAGAGAGTGTGAGCACAGAGAGAAGAGAGAGAGAGAGAAAAGAGACAATGTAAACACACAAAATCTGCGGTGTAATATGCTGTATAAGAGTGCAAAAATACACAAGGGGGCAGAGGAAATATCTGCGTATGTCTCTGACTTGATGACCTCGATCTCCGTCAGCCCGAGCACAATCTATCTCAGCCAACAAATCTCAAGATCAGAATCTCAATAATGAATACAGAAGTGTGCCAAAGAACCGGCTATAAATAGCCGAAAAATAGGAAATAATTGCAGCAGTTCGGCTGCATTAAATGCAGCCGACTGCAGTAAATACTGTCCAACTGCAGCAACCTGTCCGACTGCAGGTGCTGACGTGGCACCTGCTGACATGGCATTGACGTCCGTACTGTCCAGGAAATGACTGGCTAACACTACCTTGAGACTAGAGGTTTTGCAGCATAAACTTGTACTTGAAACTGGCTAAAATCAAGTAGGTAGACTCATGTTCTCCAGCAATACTAACACATTTACAGAGGGGTGTTTCAAATCCTTGTACTTTTGACCAATTTGTTAAAAACTACAACTGATACCATTTGCTTGCTTTTAGACCTAAAAACATAGTTTTTACCAATAATCTGCTAAACCAAAGAATAAAGTGTATTGTAGCAGAGCTTAGAAGACAATGTCAAGAACTTAGAGCATGTGTGTATTTACAGTCCATGTTTTCCTCAAAGTAGTTGTGTTCACGGCTCAACTAGAGAATAATGATCTAACTAAGCCCATTGTAAGATATCTTAGAATACATGTCGGGCACGTCACAGCCGATGTTTTCCACACTCTTATGATTTCTTAGAATTTGTTCGCTTTTTCTGCAAAATAAAGTGTGGCTGTTTATGTAAGTAAAAATTGAACGAAGAACTGCATGGGCAGAACAGCATGGCTGGAGCAGAAAAGTTTATATCACATAAACAATGAGCACAAAGCCTCTCAGGACAGTCTGGGTGGGATGGGGGAAAGAAGCCATGTCAAGGGGGTGTGGCACCATCGAGAGTTCTCATTCTGTGGGATGAGAGTGTTGGGTGAGAGCTCAAAGCCACACACACACACAGTAAACAATGAACAGCAAGAGAGGACGTTGCTGGAATATCACATCCACTAATGTGAGAATGACCAAATGCAAGTACACCCCTAACATAACATAGTACAATACCCTAAGGGGTGTTCACATGGGGAAAACCCTTTTCCGGCAAGAAGGTAAAAAGTGTCCGTGTGTACAGGGAGCATTCACACCAAAATGACCAAACAAACATGGTAACTATAATAAACCCCCTATCTTAATGGTTTTTAATACATTAAGGTCAACATTCGTGAAAATTGCTTTGTCCATCTTCTTGAAATGTTTTTGTGGGGCTTCAACCCAATCAATGCACCCTTGAGAGTAAAGGCATCATAGAACCGCTCAATTGCTGAATAAGAACCCTTGACTTGCCATTGTTTAGGGATTTTTGTTGAGTGAATTGTTACTTGTTGGGTAGTAGCTTAATGTTTTGGCGTGTCTAAGGGTATCTTTTAATGGACAAAGAAGACTAATATGAAAGGTATAATGAATTTTCCAATGGGCAGGCAATTCTATTCTATCCTCCTTGATCACTAAAAAGAGCGGCACACTTGCAATCACCTCTATTTTCAGCCACAGCCAAGAAGCTCATATAACACACAAGCATCTAACTTATGTTTCAATGCATTACACCCAACAATGATGTGCCACATTACCAATGAATGCAACAAAGTACAAGTATCCCTCAATGGATGGTATGCCTATAGGACCACAAACATCCCTCAATGGATGGTATGCATATAGGACCACAAACATCACTATGAATAAGCCACAATTTTTTGTGATCCTGCACAGGTGCACCCGTTGAGATAGAAACCTAATGTATTTTGCCAAGTATTCAGCCCTTATATGCATTTTTGCTTGGTGCTTTCAAATGAGGAAAGTCAATGCTGAACCATCGAGGATCATATTTCCACTTCTAAGACAAAGCAAGCTATCATAATTTAGATGACTGAGCTAAGCATGCCACAACTCAATGTCATCAATGACTTTAGCATCAACAGCTAGTGCATCCTCAAATGCTCTTGAAACCAGCCTTCCTTCTTGGAGAGGGTAGTAATGACCTGATTAATCAACAATTACAGCAAGTAATTAATTATGTAAAACTGAAATGCAAAGTTACCACTTAATCTTTTACCACCCTATCCGAAGAGCAAGGCTAGTTTCAAACAGTGTCACATATAATCACAAGGAGAAAAGGATTGATAAAGAGGAGAGGACTGATAGAGCCCTTAATTGTATTCGGGCCGCATGGACAAAATATGGTTGCTTCATTCTCACTAACGGATGGAGTGCTCATAACAAGCAGGGCATCATCAACACACTCGTCTCATATTCCACTCAGCACTTGCTTTTTGCAAGCTGTAGGCACCAACAAGAGGGGGAGGAAAACGATGGGCACATTTATATATCACCACATTCGGCAAGCTACATTGAGGTATACATTGTCTTTTTAAATTTGTTTCTTTCATAATTCAGTTTTGAATTATAAGTTATAATTTGATGATCATGATTCATGAAAACTCTCTCTCTATCTTTCTTTCCTCTCAAGCATCTCTCTTTCTTAATTCTTGAATCTTTCTAGGCTCAACTCTCTCTCTCTTAATCCTTGAATCTTTCTAGGCTCAACTCTCTCTCGCTCTAAGTATTGTACTTTGTGGTTGTAGATGGGCCCTTCGAATGTAGGGCATGTTGTTACCCACAACGCATCAAATGGTTGACTAATGGGCCATTTGCTTGAGGCCTAGTTCCCTACAATTGTGTGGACTCCATGTGCAAATCATTGGGCTTGCTCATGAGGACATCGGAAAGCTCAAATGGGTGAAACGGGTGGTCCACAAAGCTATATCAGTTATCACCTTCTTCACGATAAAGGTGAAGGTGCTTGCGATGTATCGAGAGTATAGCATACTCGAGTTGAAAAAGCCTTCTTCAACTTGATCTGCTTGCATGTGGTTGTTGCTCAAGCACCTATATGAGGTGTGTTCCGATGGTGTTGTCCACTCTATGGAATGAGTTGGATGAGCATGAGACATAGGAGCCCAAAACCATGCAACACTTGTGTCTCAATGAGCAATTTCGGCAGAAAGTCCGTGCCATTGTCATTGTCGTGACGCAAGGCTTACCATAGGGCAAAGAAGCCCTTGGAGCTTGCTTCAACGAACTTACCTGGACCCATAAGGACAGAGTCTCTTAAGGGGAGTTTATACTTTATGCTAATTGTTAATGATTTTAGCAGGATGACATGGGCATACTTCTTGGAGTTGAAATCTAAAGCATTCTCACACTTGAGGATTGGATGCTCTTCACGAAGAACAGTTCTGGTAGGAAACTCAAAACCTTGCGTTCCGACAATGGAGGGGAGTTTGTCTCCAATGAGCTAGGTAGGTTTTGTGCAGATCATGGCATTCACCAAGAGTTTGCCAATACAAACATCCCTCAGAACAATAGCATATTGGAGCGGAAGAATCGTAGTGTGATCGAGATGGCGCAAACTATGATGGAGCATGGGCAAACACCCCAATGTCTCTGCGCTGAAGCAGTGGCCACCGTGTTGGGATAAAGGCCCTTTTTCACCTCCGTGTATAGTACACACACATTATTCACTTGTACATGTGAATGCACCTTTATGTGCCCTACGTATAAATACATTTTATTCTTTGTGTACCAACACATTGTTGGTACACTAAAATCTAATCATACTTCACTCTCTCTCGCTCTCCGTCACTCTCACTCCTCGAACTACTGCTCGCCCCTCCAACTGAGCTCCAACAACTTGTATCAGAGCACAAGTTGTGCACGCTTCTCGAGACCACAAGTATTAGTCGCCAACTACAACTCAACAAGTCAAGCGTGACCAGACTGGGACCAGAGGAGAGTGAACGGTACTCGTGACCAAACGGACTGCTTGACAAGTAAAATGGGGCTGACAGGCTGACGGCAAATGACCAACGGCAAGAGCACGCGCAAGCCCAGCAAAACAGGCGCAGACACACAAAGTGGGCAGCCGAGTTTCAGAGAGAGAGAATTTCTGAGTTTAAAGAAAATGAGGCGTAGACACACAAAGCGGGTTTTCTCATTGCCGACAAATGATGGGAGTTGGATAGATATATGTATTTCAGCTTTGTACATACCTAGACTTAGCTGATTCTTTTCTCCTCTTAAGGCACATTGCCTTTCGGTGGGAGGTTGTTGGGAATAAAGGCCCTCGTGCCTTTAAATGTGCTCGAGTGTGAACACACCCTTATCACTTATACTTACACATATATATATCTATCTAAAAACCTAAAGGTACACACTCGTCATTGTACCTAAAATCGTGCACACTCTCTGCTTTGCTCTCTTCCACTCTCTTTGTCTCTTCACGCCTAAGGAACTCCTATTGTCTCGATCTTCGTGCCTAACCCGTCACTACAGAAAGCTGAAATGCTTGAGAACTCATAATGGGGGTGAGTTCACATCTACTGAATTCAAGTCCTTTTGTGACTTGCATGGAATTAAGAGGGAGCTTACAGCTCCTTACAACCCTTCTTCAAATGGGGTGGTTGAAAAATATAATAGGACTTTATGTGAAAGAGTGCGGTGCATACTGTCCACTGCTAATGTTGTAGTCGAGATGGCGATTCAGTCCAGAAACTGATATGATGAGGATGAAGGAATACCACGCAGTCCGATTCTAAACAGGGGCACGAGATACGTTTCTCCTCCCAACCTTGCCTAGTTAATTGCTAGCAACTCCCATCGTGATCCGATTGCCAGCCGTCACTTCTTGGTGAGTCCTACTATTCTTGGACTCTCTTTAATTCTAGGCTCCCCTAAACCCCGTTCGGGCGCCCACGACCCCCGGACGGTCATCCCTCGTGCCTGTTTCCCGTAATTTACCTTATTTATGTAACATTTCCTTCCCCTTAAGAATCGGTTTCGTCCTCGAAAACGATACTGGGAAGGTCTAACTGTAAATTGGGAAACCTTTTCCTTAAGATACTTACTCACTCCCATATTGAGCTTTCTTCTAAAAAATCTTTCCATTTGACCAAACATTCTTGATAAAAAGTATTCATTGTTCGTCTGTTACGAACATTCAATATTCTTTCTGGTTCATGTGGATTAGATTGGTCATCTAATAACTCCTCAATGTTATCATTTAGAATTAGATTATCCAAATCACCCAGCTTCTTCTTTAACTTACATGAAAAACTGGATGTATTTTACTACCAGAAGGCAGTTGGAGCTTGTAAGCCTGTTCTCCCACTTTTTTAAGTATTGTGAAAGGACCACAATACTTGGGTGAAAGTTTTGGACATTGTCCCATTTTCATGGTTTTAGTTTGTTCAGGCACTTTAAGATAGACCAATTCTCCTTCTTCAAAGGAGATGTCTCTTCGGTGAGGATCTGCATAAGCTCTAGCTCGATTTTGAGCTTTATTAATATTTTCTTGAGCAAATTTTAACATACTATTCATATCCTCCAAAAAGTCCTTGGCTACCTGAACCTTTTCCTTATGCAGTCCTACTGCATGAGGAGCTCTGGGCTGAAACCCATACATTGACATAAATGGACTATATCCAGTGGAAGAGTGCTTGGCACTATTATATGCAAACTCTGCTATCGATAGATACTCTTCCCAATTAGTTTGCCTTTTACTTGCATATGCCCTGAGCATATCTTCAAGGATTTGGTTAACCCTTTCGGTTTGCCCATCAGTTTGCGGGTGGTCCGCCGTACTCATGCTAAGTTTAGTATCCAACTACCTAAATACCGCACGCCAAAATTGACTATCAAATTTTCTATCCCGATCAGAAACTATATTTGCCGGAAGGCCATACAATCGGTATATGTTCTCTACGAACAATCTAGCCAATTCTGATGTTTTCACATCAGTTGAAGTTGGAATGAACCTAGTCATTTTGGTTAACCTATCCACAATCACCCACACAGAGTTGTGCCCCCTCCGTGTTTTGGGTAATGCAACAATAAAATCCATGGAGATACTTTCCCATTTTCCCGAAGGAATCTCTAATGGATGGAGAAGTCCTCCCATTTTCAATCTTTCAGCTTTATTAACCTGGCATTTATTACATTTGACCACATAGTCAAGGACGTCCTTATTCATTCCAGGCCAATAGAACTGTCTTTTAATAAGACTATAAGTCTTATTAACTCCTGGATGTCCCGCGCTAGGGGTATCATGACACTCAAAGAGTATCTGGCGCCTTATTTATTTATCTTTCGGGACACATACCCTACCCTTGTAGAGTAAATAACCATTATCAATGTTAAAATTCTTCCACTTGAATCCGGTTTGAGCAACCCCTGATGCTCCATTTCCTCGTTGAACATCCTCAGATATTCCTTCCTCAGTGGAGGCTCTTTCATTTGGATCCCCATTTTCTATTGCTTCCCATATGTTGGAATATGCCGGATCAACCTGGCATTTCCCTTTTCAAGATTCAAGCAAATCGGAAGTGAACTGAGTAAAACTCAATTCATTTATGATGGGCATTCTGCTGAGTGCATCAGCCACTATATTATACTTTCCTTTTCTATACCTTATCTCATAGTCGAACTCTTGGAGGAGTTCGGCCCATCTGGCTTTACACCCTTGTAGATCCGGTTGGTCATTAAGCCACTTAATGCTTTCATGATCCGACAAGATCAAAGGTTTGGCACCGTACAGATAGTGCCTCCATTTCTTCATTGCATGTACTATTGCATACAGCTTCCTCTCATAAACAGAATAATTCTGTTTTGCATGGTCTAATTTCTTACTTTCAAATGGTCGACCTTCTTGTAATAAGACCGCGCCTATCAGCTTATCACTGGCATCGGCTTCAACCACAAATGGTTTATTGGGATCCACAATTAATAGTACTGGAGCTGTAGCAATAGCTACCTTAAGTTTTTGAAAACTTTCATTTTGGTCTGTTCCCCAATTAAAACTCTTTCCTTTCCCTTTAAGTTGGTCTGTCATTGGAAAGCTATTTTGGCATAATCTCGAATGAATCTACGATAAAATCCAGATAAACCTAGGAAGATCTGCAGCTCTTCCAGGTTCCTTGGAGATGGCCATTCAATAATTGCCCTTACTTTTTCTGGATCCATCTTGATTCCCTCTTTCGAGATAATATGCCCCAAATATTTGACCTCTTGTGCAAAGAATTCACACTTAGTTTTCTTCGCATAAAGGGAATGTGTTCTCAACAGTTGGAATACCAATTGTAAGTGTTCCAAATGTTCTTCTCTTGATTTACTAAAGATCAAGATATCATCCAAGAAGACTACTACAAAATGTCCTAGATAGGGCCGTAACACACTATTCATCAGCTTCATAAAGGTAGCTGGTGCATTATAAGGCCAAAAGACATCACCAAAAAATCATAATGCCCATATCTAGTACGAAATGCTGTCTTAGGAACATCTTGTGCCTTAATTCTTACTTGGTGATAGCCTGATCTTAAATCTATCTTTGTGAAGAATTTTGCCCCTTGTAATTGATCAAAAAGATCTTCCATTCTGGGCATAGGAAATTTATTCTTCACCATTATTTTATTAAGTGCTCTATAATCAACACAAAGTCGCATAGAACCATCTTTTTTCTTTACTAATAAAATTGGAAAAGCCCAAGGTGAATTACTGGGTTGTATAAACCCTTTATCAAGGTAATCCTTAATTTGTCTTTCAACTTCTTAGTGTTGTGTTTCACTTAACTTATACGGTGGTTTAGAAATAGGGTGTGTATCCTTATTTGTGTCAATTGGGTGATTTATATCACCCCTATCTAGAGGAAGGCCACTTGGTAAATCAGAAGGAAACACATCTTTAAATTCATCTAACAAACTACTTAATTCATTATTTACATTCAACTCACAAACATAAGAAAATTGTTGCTTTATATTACAGAAAGTAAAAGTGTTTTGTACAGGAAGAGACCATAACATATATACCTCACAAGCTTCCTTCTTTATCAGCTTCTGAACCTCAGTGGAACACAACAAAGGATTATCAGATACTTCATGTTCACCTTGAATCACAAAAGTCTTACCATCCCTTTCAAATTCCAGTGTATTATGATGATAACTACGTTTTAAGGATGGTTCCAATCCCCATAGCCACTCCCTCCCTAAAGCAATATCGGCTCTTTCCATATTCATAATTTGGAAATCAAGTTTATCTTTATATCGTTGGATTTTAATTTCCAAATTGGATACCATTGTATCCCATATTTTATTATCTTGACCTTGCATCATACGAACAACATATTGATGCCCACTCTTTTGTTGGGGAAGTTTCAATTTTTTGACAAGTGCATAATTTATGAAATTGTGGGTAGCGGAGTCATCAATCATGACTCTAACCCTCTTTCCAGCTATCAATCCATGCACTCTAACTAAATCATGTGGCCCAAAGGTAGGCTGCCACATAGAAGTTGACATACAACACCTGTGTTGTACATCCTTGTGCAAGACCTCTAAAGATTTATACCTTTCATGCCCCTTTAATTCATAAGTCTGCACTACATGGATTTGTTTTTCTTTTCCCTTGTCCTTGTCCTTATCCTTTCCTTTGTCTTCCCCCTTTTTCCTTTGAGGGCAATTCCAGGGCAGCATGGTTAGGGAATAGGCAATTGAAACACAGCTTTTCTTTTTTGGCCTTATCAAAGTCATCTGGACTTAACTTTGGCCTTACATATTGTTTCTTTTCAAAAGGTTGTTTCTAGTGTTGTAGTCGAGATGGCGATTCAGTCCAGAAACTGATATGATGAGGATAAAGGAATACCACACAGTCCGATTCTAAACAGGGGCACGAGATACATTTCTCCTCCCAGCCTTGCCTAGTTAATTGCTAGCAACTCCCATCGTGATCCAATTGCCAGCCGTCACTTCTTGGTGAGTCCTACTATTCTTGGACTCTCTTTAATTCTATGCTCCCCTAAACCCCGTTCGGGCGCCCAAGGCCCCCGGACGGTCATCCCTCGTGCCTGTTTCCCGTAATTTACCTTGTTTATGTAACAGCTAATCTCCCTCATGAATTTTGGGGAGAGGCACTCAAAACCGCGGTTCACATTTGCAACCGCTCTCCAAACAGGTCCTTAAATAATGGCATCCCTAAGGACGTTTGGTCTGGCAAATCAGCCTCATATGACCATTTACGAATATTTCGCTGTCATGCTTTTGTGCATGTTCAAGATGAGTTGAGGAACAAACTTGACCCAAAATCCACCAAAGGCATTTTCATGGGCTATGGTGATGAGGGTGAATTTGACTACAGAGTGTGGTTACCCCAGTCCAAGAAAATTATTTGCAGCCGTAATGTTGTGTTTAATGAGGCAAATTTGTTGAAAGGTACTTTAGCCTCTAATGAAGATATGAAAAAGGTCAAATTTCAAAATTTTCAGCCACCTATTACTTCAAATGATGAGCCTCATGGTGCTGTACCACAGGCGGAAACTGATGATCAGCCGGTTATTTTTGGGCCAAATGATAATGGACAGCAAATAGAAGCACAAGGAGGTCATGGACAGCAAGATAGACTTGCTGATTATGAAAATGCAAGTGCTAGTAATGAAAATGAAGGTGCTGTACAGCATGAGCAGCATGCTGAAAATGGCTTACAGCAACCAATAAATGCTTAAAATGACATACCTCCAGATGTAGACCTAATTCCTGAAAACGTAGATCATTGGGTAAGCAGGTCTACACGCGTAAGAAGGCAACCACACAGGTTTGACCCCTCCTTGCATTATGTGATGCTTACAGATGAGGGTGAGCCTCTTACATACAAAGAGGCCAAGTCATGCCAATTCAGCAGTAAGTGGGAGCTAGCTATGCAAGAAGAGATTAAATCTCTGTATGCTAATGATACTTGGGATCTTGTGTCATTGCCCAAAGGAAGGAAGCCTTTTCCATACAAATGGGTTTACAAAGTAAAGACAGTTGATGGGAAACCCAAGTACAAGGCAAGACTGGTTGCTAAAGGGTATGCACAAAAGGAAGGGATTGACTTCCAAGAGGTCTTCTCACCTGTTGTGAAGATGACCACTCTACGTGTACTTTTTGCTCTCACTGTTGTATTGGACTTACAGCTGTACCAAATGGATGTGAAAACAGCTTTTGTGCATGGTGACATTGATGAGGAAATCTATATGAAACAGCCCCAGGGCTCTGTAGTTCCTGGAAAAGAGCAGATGGTGTGTAAACTAAAACGCAGCTTGTATGGGCTGAAGCAATCACCACGGCAGTGGTACAAAAAGTTTGACACTTTTATGCTATCTCATGGGTTTACACACAGCCATGCAAATCATTGTTTGTACATGAAAAAGGATACAAATGGCAGCTCCATCATTCTTGTTTTAATAGTGGATGATATGTTGCTAGCTCGGAAAAGAACGACTAGCTTGGATGCTCTCAAAAATCAGCTGAAATCAGCCTTCTCCATGAAAAATTTGGGGAATGCAGAGTATATTTTCGGCATGAGGATTCACAAAGATAGAATGCAGAAATTGTTGTTTTTATCTCAAGAAAAATACATTGAAAAGGTACTGGACAGATTTAATATGGCTGAAGCTAAGCCTTTTGGGGTACCCTTACCTCCTTATCTTAAGCTTAGTAAAGCCAACAGCCCAAAAGATGATGTGGAAGCCAATGCAATGAAGGGAGTCCCTTATGCATCAGCTTGTGGCTCTCTTATGTATGCTATGGTTGCTACTCGTCCAAACATTGCTCATGCAGTGGGAGTTGTTAGCAAGTTTATGTCAAATCCTAGCAAAACACATTGGAAAGCTGTCAAGTGTATTCTTCGATACCTAAAGGGTACACAAAGAAAGTGTATTTGCTATGTGCAAGGTGCACTTAGTTTGGATGGTTATTGTGATGCAGACATGGCAGGTGACTTGGACACTCCTAGGTCCACTAGCGGGTATGTCTTTACAGTTGATAGTGGGGCCGTTTCTTGGTGTTCCAGGTTGCACAACATTGTAGCACTGAGTAGTACTGAAGCTGAATACATATCAGCTACTGAAGCTTCTAAGGAAGCTATATGGTTAAGCAAACTTGCAGAGGATCTTGGCATGTCTATGGGTATTGCAGTATTGGGATGTGATAGCTAGAGTACTGTCTCTGGCTAAGAATGCCATGTATCATTCACGCACAAAGCGTATAGATGTGCGATATCACTTTATCAGACAAATTCTGAAAGATGGTCTAATCACATTGACCAAAATCAAAACACATGACAACCCTGCAGATATTCTCACTAAAAGTCTAAGCAAAGCTTAGCATGAGCATTGCATACGACTAGTGGGAGTTGGTTAGAGGTTCATTTCGGACCTTTAAGTGGGAGGTTGTTGGGATAAAGGCCCTTTTTCACCTCCATGTATAGTACACGCACATTATTTAGTTGTACATGTGAATGCACCCTTATGTGACCTAAGTATAAATACATTTTATTCTTTGTGTACCAACACATTGTTGGTACACTAAAATCTAATCGTACTTTACTCTCACTCCTCAAACTGCTGCTCACCCCTCCAACTAAGCTCCAACACACCATTATCCACATCCTTAATCAATCCCTATATCAGCCATAGTTCGTATAACACCTGTTGAGGTATACTTTGGTTAAAAGCCAAATGTCTCATATTTCAACATATTCAAGTGTAATGCTTGTGTTCATATCGAAAGAAACAAAGAGATAAGTTTGAGCTAACTTCCAAAAGATAAGTGTTTGTGGATTATACTTCATATTACTACAAACTTTATGATCCCATTTCACTAGAAGTATATACAAGTCAATATGTTCAATTTGTGGAGATTCCCACTACAAAGGGAGGTACTAACCATCCGTATTTGGAGATCTGGGTGACAATAGGGCACTTGAGCCAATGCCTTTGGAGCCTAAGTCTCTTGATACTCCACCATCAATGGAGGAGGAGATTGCTTTACCACCAAAGTACTCTCAAGCATATCTACACATTTCCTAGATCAAGTCAAACATTTCCATGTACTCGCCAAGTGATTTCCAACAATTCTAGGCAATCATGAATAGGATGCCACATGGCATGCACATTATTTACATAGCATTTTTTATGATTGTTTTATTGATGTGATTATTTTTACGCAAGATTCAGCCCGTTTTTAACTAGCAACCTGATCATTTTTACCTATTTTTAATTTCCTAATAGGCTGGCCTGCCTTGGTGAAACCGGCCTGTTCACTGGGAAGGGCGGTAGTGTACAACCAAACTATATAAATGCTTTCACCCAATTAACAGTCGCCCACTTTACCTGAACTTAAAGACACAGAATCAAGAAGACATACAGGAAGCTAGAGTGCTCCTGTTGTGACATAGACACCCTGTTGGCCCCTAAGTTAGGTGCCCCTTGCGGTATTTCTTTATTTTTAAAAAGAGAGAAAGTACAATGGGCTGTCTTTCACCTATTCTGGGTGAAATTTGGCAGCATAACAATACAATTACTAACTTAAAACAAGTTGACCAAGAGGGAAAACTCTGCCCAAGTTTGAAACTTCTGGTCGGAGTGCAGAATTGTCCATTTCAGTCTGCTGTAATTACTGGTTCAGACCTGTTCTGAAACCTGTTTGCAACTCATACTGCTCCCTATACTGTTCAGCCCACTGTAATTGCTGGTTCAGACCTGTTCTGAAACCTGTTTTCAGCTCTTATTGTTCCCTGCACTGTTCTGCATCATCTGTGCCAAGTGCCCCTTGATTCTGACATCAATTGGGCTCTGAAATAACCTCTGAACAGTCCAGAATCAGTACTGATTTAGTGCTGTTTCAGACACTAGCTTGGTGAGGTTACCACCCTCACCTGTCCCTGCTGGGAACTACAAACAACTGCTCCTGTTCCTGAAGAAAGGAGGCTCTTGCCTCATGCAAAAACAGCATATTCCCACACAGTTGTACCTGAATCAGAAGAAAAACCCTTGATTCTGAAGCATAACCACATTGTCAGAGAGAGAGAGAGAGAGAGAGAGAGAGTAGGGAACAAGCTCAGCCCTCTGTGCATCATAGGCAAGGTAGGCAAGCTCTCCAATCTTCTTCATCAGCCACTGTCCTTCTCAAATGAGCCTCCTACCAGCCAAAAAACTGCACGCCAGCCCTCTTTAAAGAGGTAAATGCACCAATTTGTGCCAAATGGCAGCACTGTAAGATATTTCCCGTTCTAACCTTCCGGTTTAAAATTCTCCATGCTCGGTGCAGAATTTGACATCAGCACAGACCAGAGGATTCATCCTCGTGCAAAAACGAAGATAATGACGCGAACTGATTCTGAGGTCCAAAAATAGTAACTCCCTAAATTTTAGGAGTTGCTTCCATTGCATCCCACTAGTCTTCTGACCATCTTTGCAGACTATAGCTACATCCAAATTTGTAATGTAGCTTAACTGAAAGTGAATTTCCACTGATGACCCCACATGGACTAATATCTTGCAAATTTGTCTATCTTCACTTTGAACTAGTCTCTTCCAGGCTAGTTCTTCAACACACTTGTCCATATACACTTTCACAAGTCTCTTCCAGGCTTGTCAATCTACAGTGCCATCAATCTCTTCCAGACTTGTACTGGACCTTAACTGTCCAGTCTTGACTCACTAGACATTCCTGTCGGTTTCACATACTAGCCATGCAACTCAGGCGTTTAGATTTCAAGAGGGATCCTTCCAAAAAGAAAAACCAAATAAAATATGTAATAAAGAAATCAACAAAAAGGTAATAGTTGTCACAGTCTTGTGACATACCACTGTGACACTTGGTCATTCTCTGGTCTTTTCAAGTGGAAAGATATCATTCGGCGGAGATACACTCAAGAGCCCATTGTACATATCTGCCTTCTTCATTTCAGCCTTCATTCACTGCAGATTTCTGTGTTCTATTGTCTCTTTCTCTCTCCCTCTTCTCTCAATGTTCATTTTCTTGGAGTTTGATTGTGTGCTTCCGCATTCACTGCACTCTAACAGCCTATAGGAGCATGTAAGAGCAGACTTGACCTCTGTGAACTTTGCAACAGCAGGGCAGCTGATCAGGCAGGAAAAGCAGCTATCTGCCAAGGCCGAATGGGCAGGTCAGCAACTAGGAACAACCAGTCAAGGAAGCTGTCAATGAGGAAGTGATCAACAAACTTCCACCTAGCTATAGACGGCAGAAACACAGAACAGGTCATACAAATGAGCTGAATGCTAACGTCAGCTGGTTGGAGAAGAACGCAGCAGGTAGGCGCCTCTAATTGAATCGGGGACAAATGGAAAGGGGCACCATGCTATAGAAAACAGGCAGCAGCAATGAGTGAAGAAGTTGGCAGCCACTGAGTGGAGAAGATTGGATGGGGCAGGCTGAATTGAACAAACTGGTATACCAAGTGACTGAGCGCACCATCTATTTAAAGCAGCCGCTGTTTCTTGGCAGCCATGCAGATTTTCAGCACTCTTTGTCCACCGGTGGCATTCCTCCATCAACCAGTGCTTTCTCGGTCATCGGCTCAATCTAGTGTCCTCACTAAGGCTTTGGACTGCATGCAAGGACTAATCAATCGGTTTTGTATTCAACATTCTTTGGAGTTCAACGCAAATTCCTTCTTGCATTCTCTATGTTCTCTTAAGTCTCTCTCTTTCCTTCTCTCCGTATTCATGTTCTTCCATTGTGCACTCTCAAATGGTGTCACAAGGACGTTAAATTTTATTGCTTTGCTTAGCATTTGATTAAAAGTTAATCAAATGTGCTAATGTCACTTGCACATGTAGAGTGCAAGTTACTTATTTCTTGAACCTAACACCCCGAGATATCAGTTGGTGCCAAAGGCAAAAGTTGTAATAAGTTATACCCTGACACGTACTGGGTGGTACCAATGTTAGATTTGGGCCTAGGCCAATTTATTGGCCACTAATTAATGTTAATGGTGACATTAGAGACTAGGCATTAATTAATTAATTAATGCTAGCCAAAGGGTCAATAACTGCTCAAGGATCCTTGGAAAACAAACTGGCCTAACCAATTTAATTATTGGCTAGTTAAAGTAATTTTTTGAGTACTAGAATAATTATTAAATCAATTTTTACAATTAACATTTTGAAATTTAATTTAAAAAGTTGGATAATGCTAGAAAATGGGATTAGAAGGCTGCCACCTAGCAAAACTTGCCCATGCAAGTAGAAAAAAGGTTTTTAGGAGGTAAAAGTTTATTTCAACCATTGTGAGACAGAAGAAGGCTGTTCGAGGGCAAGGAGAGGCTGCTGCTTATACAATTTGCAGCCACCAAGAATCAGTCCTACAGCATTTGATAGCAGTTTGGAACCCTCCAGGACCAAATGACAACAACCCAAGGTACTTCTGGTGCAAATGACAACATACAGGAGAGGGCAGCAGTCTTTCTAGTGGTCCTAAGCTATAGGTGACATCTTCCATGGTGGCTGTGTGAGCAAAGCAGCAATAACTTTTGAGTGTTTCTAGCAATAAAATTCTGAAATTTCTCTCTATAGTATTCTCTCTCATCCCCCAGCCATCCCTCAAGTTATCTCAACATTTTCCAACAGTTTGAGCCATCAAAGGAAGAGATTTCAATCAATCTCTGCTGTAAACCCTAATTTACAGCAAAAATTAGGGTTTAACAACCACCTCGAGATGCATACTCAAAATTGAGGGCCTAGGACTTGAATTCTAGCAGTATCAGAGATTGAGGAATTTCACAGAAATTCAAGAGGCTAGCCAGCCAATATTAAATTTAGGGCTGAATTTGTCTTTCAAGGAGCAAGGTGAAGGCAAATCCTCAAGCAAACTAAGGGAAAATTTGGTTTAGAGGCTTGTTGGTCATTTATGATAGCAAGAGGCATTTGGATTAGCGCAGGAGGTCAAAGGATCTCAGTTGTACTCCATCCATTTGCAATAAAAATTAAAAAATACTACAAGGGGCGCCAGTTTTGGGACCAACAAGCTGTCCATTGTCCAAGATTAAAGTGATAAAGTGTGAATTTTCAATTTATATGAATTTGCTATAATTAGTCCTTAATCTAGTTATTTACCACCCCATCCGAGGAGGAAGGCTGGTTTCAAATGGTATCAAAGCCAAAAGAGAAATTGCAATAGCTTGTTGTGTGTTTGAAGATTTCTGAAGAAAGATGGATCATCGGTTTCAATGGTCTGATGATGAAGGTTTCAATGGTTTGATGATAAAGACCATCGCCGCTCCGTCACTCAAAAGACCAACACTCCTATCGATTCAACTGTCACACAACTATCATAATCGTAAAGATCATAAATATCGCTAATTTATTTTTAAGACTTATGGCAATACCTTTTTTTTTTAGTTTGCTAATTTGGTTTTAAAATTTACTACTTATAAGCTACAATATGTTGCCCTTGGTTTACTCGAGGCCAGTTTCAATGGGTGTTGCTAAACATCCTTAACATAACTAAATTTAATCCAAATTTATTTGAGAATTTCTAAGTAGAACCATTTGAAGAAACCATGGAGAATTTCAAAGTCAAAGAATCCTTGAAGGTCATCCCACAAGATGAAGATGCCAAAATAAAAAATGCTACTAAGCATAACACCCACGCCTAAATATGAGCCCATCCCAAATGCAAGGATTAGCTTGCAAGGCAATGATTTCACATATGGGGGGGACAACTTGGTTGACATTCAGCTATATCTAAGTTTCTCCAATAAAGCAAAGAAATATCATAAGAGCCACCAAGTTTTTGGGCCAATCTAGTATTGTTATCACAATATGCAAAGTTCTAGGGCTCCATGGCCCAGCTAATGAAATTAGAACACAATAGCATCATAGATAAAGCTTCAACCAATAATACCAAGTATCTATATGAGCGTATAATCATCCATATGGATATTCCCTAGAGAAAGAGAAAAACTATTGATATCCTTAGAAAGACTAGTATTGCTCTTAGTCACAAAAGTAACTCAAAGGGAAACCAATAATTTGACACCACAACATGTAACTTTGAACTGCAAAATTCAACTAGCCAACAATAATAGCCACAACGTGCAGATGCCAAAACTCAAGTATCATTAAGCATAATACTCATATCTAAAAATGCAAGGGTTGTGAGCTAGGAAAACTCTCCCTCCTGTACTCCAACAAAAGGAACTGATCGAACTCAGCTAGTAACTTCCAAACAAAGTTTAACACTGTCAAATATATGCAAAAAGGTACAACATGGAACAAAGAAACCTATGGTTTCCCACCACAATCGATAACCATGGACCAAATGATCTCAATAGCCACAAGATGAAGATGCTAAAACCAAGGATGTTATTAGGTACAATTCCCATGCTTGAATATGACTCTGCCCCAAATGTGATGACTATAAGATACAAAAGCTCACCCTCCTACACTCTATTGAGTTCTCCATCAAGCATCAATAATATATGTTAGTAACTAACATGTAATATAACCTTATCAAATTCTTCATACAGCCCATGAAGTGGCCTATAAAATGGACTTGGCTGATCAATGGAAGATTTACAAGGCTTTCCATGTGAATCTCCTAAAGAATGTGCTGATCCACATAAAGGGCCATTCTTGAAGATCAGCCTAAAGTGACTGAATGGAAAGAATAGTTGTGAATCTTTGACAAATAAAAGCGATGTCAGATTTTCAATCCTACTTATAGATACAAGTAGAGGAACATTGAAAATATGTCAAAAACGACACATGACTAGATAATTGAAGCTTTATCTAGGCAGCACATATGCAATTGGAGAATATGACCAGGTCTCTGAAGGTCTTCGAACTGTTTGCAACGAAACACCAACCATTGCACTAGATCATTCATTGCTGTGCCTTGCTAATCATAGTATCTTTTCAATCAAGACTAAACCAATGTCATATGTACACATCTATACCCTAAGCTACTCATCCTATCTTTCATATCAAAACACAACAATGGCTGTAGTGGCTGCCCTTTCTAATAGCCAAGAGTGTGAGTTGGTTGAGCTTTCATACATCCCTCATAAATATACGGGAAAAAACAGCCTACTTAGTCTCCTCTCCAAGAGTAGGATGCTCCATAAAAGACAATCATCTTTCAAAGTAATGACGCAACTGATTGTTAAAAGGAGAGCCTGCAACATAAACGAATACTTCTACGAGATTTAAGAAAATTGCGTGAGGGCAAAATGTCGCCAATAATATAACCCATGTGAAGAACTCACCTTGGACAAGATACGTAGCTTCCTGTTGTGCATCATTCTGACCATGATAAGACAAAGCTGCAGTCGGTTCAGGATAGACCCACCAAGCAGGTAAAGAGACCCTTGATTTCTCAGCGGCATGAGACTGCACGTCTCTCTGTTTCGTCATCTCCTTTTCCGACCTTAATAGTTCAACATTATCGAGAGGGCTAGCTCGCCTTCTATGACTTTCAGTGCGCTGCCTCTCTTGAGAACGGCGAGAATTGTCACCATCCTTCCCAACTAGGACCTCTCTGCCTCCGAGGCTCCTGTCTCTCCTCAAAATTCCATGAGAATCATAGCTCTCCTCCCATCCCCATCGATACTTCTTAGCTGCCTTGGCAAATACTTTCCACACAGCAACCGCCAGCAAGGACCAAAGCAGCACGTTTGCAGCAAACTCAACGCTGGATCGTCGCAACGAAATGATGACACGCTTATCTCTTTGTACCGAAATACTCGACCTTAGGTCAGTCAGGAAATCAGAGCTGTCCTTTACCACAGCCTTGCCGAGCCGTACAAGCCTAACTGCAGTGCCCTGCAGGGCCTTACTACCAGCCTCTGCGGCACTGGCAACTCGGTCTCTAATGTCCCGAGGATCTAAAGTGATGATCACGTTATCATCATCCCGCTGCCTTTGCCAATGCTCGGCTGTGGAAGAGGATGTATCATCACGGCCATAGCCATGTCCACCTATGCTCTTTCCTAGGTCTGTAGAGCCAAGGCCCCTGCGTCTATTGTGTCTTCTCGTGCCTGCACAGTGGATGCGCAGCAAAGGACAGGGGCCAAGGAGCCAAGACGAGCCTCGATGGCGGGAGGACGGCCGTTGCACAGTGGGTAAACCTGCGCCTGAGTTAGGCCTATTCATTGGTGCGGGTAAACAAAACCATGGTGGCGATGAAGAAAACCGAGCACTGGTCATTTAACGAGCCTCAAGACCCATCCCTGTCACGTCCATCACTAAACGTGATATCTTTCACAAGGAACTGAACCATCGCTAACTTGCAAATACTATAAAAAACACGATGAAATTTGGCTCCAAGAAAATCAAGAAATTGGACTAGTGGCCCCTCAGGACTATCTCCCACGGGGTCTTTATGACCCCGAGAGATGGGATCAACAGTGCACAAGCCACCTCAAGACCCCTCCTCGATCTACACCGTTGATCCACGAAGAAGTAATCCCATATTGCGATAATCAACCCAGCACCAAAATTTAACTTGGGTGCCCGGGAAACTGCTACAGGGTGACAAACGTTCATGGACCCCACTCGCGCTGCGGTTCGGGATGTGCCTTAACTAACCATGATTGGCGGGTCAAAATCTTCGTAATTCTCGCCATGCAAGTTGGTCGATCAGTGGCAAAACTGGAGTTTGAGGTGAAGATCGAGTCGGCCCCATCATTTCGTTTCTTTTCCATTCGTCCCTTCTCTACCTCGACTTAACACCGCGTAACTCCATCTCCGCGAGGCCCCCGCTCAAGACTATCTCCATGCAACACCACAAAACAACGCCCTCGTGCCATCTCCGACGAAACGACGCCCCCACTCAGGACTAGCCTCCTTAGTCATCGGTGCTCGCAGGACTGCTCCGTGGCTCGAGGCTAGGTTTACTCTCGCTGAGGCTCGTCCACGTGTTGCTAACGACCTGAGGTCACACGCTATTTTCGACAAATTGCTGGGGGTCACATGCTTGTGCAATTTGCTGGAGGTTACACGCTCCTGGCAAATTGTTCGAGGTCGCGACGCTACAGCTGCAAATTGGGGGGGCCATCTTCTTTGTCGTCCTTCATGAAGAGCCCAATATTGATCCCATAGCTTGCAGTAGCAGAGGTTTTGTCATTGATCGTACTTTCCATTGTCATTGATCATGTATGTATTTAGAAAATTAAGAGAGGAAGTGGAAATCTTCTTAGACAAGCTTTTTCCCTAGGGTTACTAAAGACTTGTTCATATAAGCTTTAGGGTGATGACCCAGGATCAAACATGTTTTACACCCAAAAATTGATTTAAGACCACATGCTTTAGATGGTGACCTAGAATTGGTTGTAAATAGACTTGCAATAGCTAGTTAGAAACAAAGAAATTTGAACTTTATGAAAAAAAGCTTTGGGGGGTAAGATGCCTCTTTCACAAGTTCTACTCACCATGTGTGTTATTTACTCATACTGTTCCAATCATGTTCCACCAAGAACCACTTAGGGCCATGCCCTCATCCATTGGCCATTATGGTTTCTGGTTCACAAACGAATTGCGAACTCTCCAACTATGTGAACTTGTGAATTGAAGAAGGAAGTTCTGAACTTGATTGTGAATCAAAGTTTGGTGCGAATAGGTCCTAAGCTAACCTTGTGGAAGCTCCTTTTAGCCTTCCTTATCATCATGACCATCATCATCTCATCAACATGATCATCATCACAACATCCTTAAGCCTCTTTTCCCCCTTTACCTTAGCCTACATGTATCTTTTTGAGATCTAGGGCTAGGGTATCTTTTAGGTTTGTGATTGCTTTCACTATCAGGGTGGCCCCATGGTCATGACCAAATTAGGTGCGACTTGTGAGCTCTTTTGTCCAACTCTCTCTCTCTCTCTCTCTCTCTCTCTCTCTCTCTCTCTCTCTCTCTCTCTCTCTCTCTCTCTCTCTCTCTCTCTCTCTCTCTCTCTCTCTCTCTCTCTCTCTCTCTCTCTCTCTCTCTCTCTCTCTCTCTCTCTCTCTCTCTCTGTCTCTGGTTTTGTGTCCTAACTCCTCTATCTCTCTCAAGAGGATTCCCTTAAGGGTATGGCACTTTGCTCTCTCTGGAGTCAAGGACAACCCACCTCTCTCTCTCTCTCTCTCTCTCTCTCTCTCTCTCTCTCTCTCTCTCTCTCTCTCTCTCTCTCTCTCTCTCTCTCTCTCTCTCTCTCTCTCTCTCTCTCTCTCTCTCTCTCTCTCTTTGGTTTTGTGTCCTAACTCCTCTATCTCTCTCAAGAGGATTCCCTTAAGGGTATGGCACTTTGCTCTCTCTGGAGTCAAGGACAACCCACCCTCTCTCTCTCTCTCTCTCTCTCTCTCTCTCTCTCTCTCTCTCTCTCTCTCTCTCTCTCTCTCTCTCTCTCTCTCTCTCTCTCTCTCTCTCTCTCTCTCTCTCTCTCTCTCTCTCTCTCTCTCTCTCTCTCTCTCTCTCTCCTTGACACAAATCTCTCTTCATACTTTCCATTATCATTGATCATGTCTGTATTTAGAAAAGTAAGAGAGAAAGTAGAAATCAGGTGTACAAGAACATTGGACTAGCATGGAATTTCCCTGTCATTAGACTAACATGGAATTTCCTTATAGAGTAGTAGTGACCATGTATTATGTATGTATTTAGAAAATTAAGAGGGAAAGTGGAAAGTGAAAAGTAGAGTAGTGTCCAAATAATGTGATTTGTAAAATGTATCTAAATTGCCACTTATGTAGTGTGTGTGTGATGTATATGCGGTGTATGAAAACAAGTGGCTATTTTGAGGAGCATGACCAATTTAGGCCTTGGTTGAAATGCTAGGTTTACCTCTTCCCTCCATAAAAATGGTAAACTTTCATATTATCATGATACATTTTTTGATTTACTATCTAAAAATTTACTTAACAACATTTGCACCCACATGAAATTTCCTTGGAAAATGGTAAATTGGGTTGTTCCAACATGATACATTACATCAAGATCACAATAAAACATAACAAATTTCTTGTAATATCAATGACTTGTACTAAGAAGTCCAAATTCTCATAAGGATTTATAACCAACTTGATGATATGGATCAAGTTTCCCTTTTAAATATTACTTTCATAAACTCTTTGAACCTAGATTGTGTAAAACATAAAGAGTCATTCACCTAACATCATGACCTGGTGCAATGCATCAACTATACAATCTTGACGCATTATGTTTTTGTTTGGAAGAACATTTATTTGATTTACTACATCAAGTTCATTTATGATTCACCTATGTTTTGAGGCCTTCAATGAAATCTATTTCAACCAATCAAGTTATCTACATCGATCATGTATGTTTTCATTCAAAGAATCAAAGTTATTATGTTATGGTTCAAAGTACAAAGTTACTATGTTTTACTTTTTTGCAAATTCAAAACTCTTTGGGTGTGATTTTGCAATGTTTATGAGTTGTTGCTATAGGATAAACAACTTAAAGAATGTAG
This sequence comes from Lygodium microphyllum, assembly GCF_053477565.2. Classification (NCBI taxonomy): domain Eukaryota; kingdom Viridiplantae; phylum Streptophyta; class Polypodiopsida; order Schizaeales; family Lygodiaceae; genus Lygodium; species Lygodium microphyllum. The sequence continues at coordinate 95,231,559 of NC_141140.1, read as the reverse complement.
CATTTCAACAAGAAAAGTACTTTGTAGAAAGAGGCAGGAAAGCTATAGAATGTATGTAAGCAATATTTGTTTGAATAGGACACAATATGACTATAAGTTGTGTAGCTTTTACCTTACTTGAAAATTTATGTGCCCAGGACCTAGAAGTAAACACAGAATTGAAAGTATGCATTCTAAGGATGGTAAAGTAGCCAAACATCAATGTGTCATGGATTATGATTCTTGTTTATGATAGTGGCTTATTGGGATTTAGCTTTGATTCCTCTCTTCTTTTGTGCCTCGTCTTTGGTTTTGTTGGGGTTTTAGGGTTGATCATTCACTTATCTAAATTTGAAATATGCCTTTATTGCATCCTGCTTATGGAATTGGATCACTCTTATTGTGGAATTTGAAATATACTTTCATGTATGACCTAATGGAATATGAAATTATGATACACTCTTATTGTAGCATAAATTTTGATCATTGGTTGCTTCCTTAATTACATAAGCCTCAAAATACATAGGTATAGACTTGGGAGATACATGAATGATAGATGGCTATTGTTCATGACTAATTTTATACATAGATATAGATATAATCTTTGGAGTGTAAGTTTTGGGTATGAGAGAGGTGATCATGAAATATAGTGTATCCAAGTCCAAAACATTTAGTGACATGTCCAAGTTGAATGTTATTGATGATTCTCCCATTCCAATGTAACAATGGCTATTGTTCATGACTAATTTTATGCATAGATATAGATATTGTTGGACACTAGGAATTGATTTTAATTCCTTCACCTAGGAGCAATTGATTTTAATTAGTGTTTCATGTATGACTTGATGAAATATGAATTTGAAATATACTTTTATTGTGTTTTGCTTATGGAATTGGATCACACTATTCATTGAAATGCAAGTTAATTGTATGTGAAGCACGTTCCCCTAAAGTATATTTTTAAATGAATTTGAAATATACTTTTATTGTGTCCTACTTATGGAATTGGATCACACTATTCATTTAAAGGCAAGTTGATTGTTGTGAAGCACGTTTCATGTATGACCTAATGGAATATGAAATTACGATACACTCTTATTGTAGCATAAATTTCGATCATTGGTTGCTTCCTTTATTACGTAAGCCTCATCTTGGTTATGCACAAACATGTTGATTTTTTCATATACCAAAAATAGGTCCACTAGTTTCTAGCTAATGAAATAACAACTATAAACCATAAATATGCTTCATTTGGAGTGCAATGCATATATAGAAGAAAATTTGGTGGAATCCAAACAAGCAATGCTCAAGTATACAATAGCAACATCAAACATCTAGATGTCAGCACGGGAGTGATCACCTGCCCATTGCGAGACATGAGGGAGAAATGTCGCTCCTCATAAGGCTCCGTATAGAAATAATGTGAAATAGTGAGAGTGCCACTACATGCCTCATCATAGACTCGCACCAATCTACCTACCAAGATCGATGCCGCATCACATGGAGCATGCCATAAGGTGAGAGGGAGCAAAGCATGGCATGTATGGCATGAAAAAATAACCGTAGGGTCGACCAAGAATGTTTTCATGCATCAGTGACTACAATATATGCAAGGTTTAGTGCTGAACCTCACTCGGCCCCTTCCTCTCTGATGCTTGCGCTTTAGCACACATGTGACAAGAGGACGCATGGGTTGCATGGAAGAACCCAACTCCTCATTCGGGCAACGGTGAGATCTCTTGCCATGGCCTAGGCATGTCTGAGTCACATTCACTTGGATTTGATGGACCCCACCCTTTGTTGGCAAACCAATCTCCATAGAGGCAAACATGTGATCAAGAGAGCTCTTGACACTCTGTAGTTGCCGCAAGCAAGCCTCTTTCTGTGAGACGAGTCGTATGAAGGAACCTCGTCCTCAATCCTCTTGAGAAGCCTCCATTAGGTCCTCTACAGAGGACACGAGATCCTCCTCATGCACCTCCTACTGTGAAGAAAGCTCCTCTAAATCAGGGTCTTCCAATGTAGGTATGATGATGCCCAAATCAGTGCAAAAATAGACACCAAAATGTGCTCAACATGGAAACATCCTTTGCAAACTGACACTTTGCTTTTGTACTCTCTTGTAAAAAAATCAAATATGAAGCAATGTAAAATGTGTAGTCCAAAAGACTCACATTAAAAAATGTTGAAAGGAAAAGGGAAGGTCAAACACCTTTTGTCTCATTCCAAAAATTGAAGGGTCTTTAGACCTTAGCCAAGATGTATGCAATTCAATTTTATATATCAAGAAAAGAAAAGGAAGAGGTTTGTCGGGTGATTTGGGGAGGTGGGAGGTTGAGGTGGTTACACCCTCTCTCTTCCTTTATCTTCTCCTCTCACGCTTCGTTTCCTCCTCTCCCATTTTGGCACAACACTTGCCTTGTTGTTCTTGCTTTCTTTCTCTTGTGCTTTCTTTGCAAGATCTCATGGAGAGTGAGGAAGAGGAAGAGGGTGAGGATGGAAGAATTGTCCAATTTCTTGTGTGCCTCTCTCTTGTGTGTTTGGAGAGCATGGATTCTTGGTGAGAAGGAGAGTTTTCCTGCAGGTTTTTGTGGCCAGCAATGTATTTGTAGCCTCTCTTGGCCGGTTCGTGGTTCTCATGGTGCCGTGGCAGGGTGCTCTTCAAGGTATGCCAACTGGTGCGTTATCAATTGCCCGCAAGTTATCGATGATGGGTAAAACTTGGTGAAGGTGTGGAAAGTGCCTCTCCAAGATCAATCTTAAGCCGTATAAGTGTTTGCAGTCAGTGACCCAATCAGCACAATCACAGTAATTTGACTGCATACTCACATGGTACCATTTCTCTTATTGTGTTGTACTGGCCATCTTGAAATACCATTGGAGTATCCTCTCCCCTACATCTAGCCTAGCATTGCAACTCTTGCTAGATCCATAGACGGCAAAGTGCGCGGAGTTAGCTGTCATAAGTAATCATGTTTAAAGTCACTCAATCACACAGTCATGAAATAAGCTCTATTGTAGGTTGAATATGCTACCTATCTCTTGCTTTTGTCAGAAAAACTCGATCGTGGTTCCACCCATCCTAGAACTCGTGAGCTACCTGCCAAGGTGTGTATTAGATCCAAGGCAGACCTATTGATCTGCGCATCAAGGAGCATGTACTTTATGAATTGCCATAACCTCTCAATAAGATTAGTGGTGTCTACATTGCCATGAGGAAACATCCGACAAACTTGGGCCACCTTCTTTGCCAAATGCAAGCATGCTCACACCATCCATTGGTCACATATCGCACCACTTTTGGGAGAGAGGAATAACAACACACCAAATGCTCAAATAGTTCCTCAAAACGTTCCTCCGTTGGGCAGTTCATTAGATTGCATAGTGATGTGTAAACATGGTCACGCTTGTCTATAGGAACCTTCATTCAATGGCCACGCATGTATGAACCTCAATGTATAGACTCTTAAATATAAACCCCAAGCTAATCAAACTACATCAAATGAAGCTAATTCATACCTAGGGGAGGAGATTCTCAACCCATGCCTTCTTTGTGTGAAACCAAGAAAGTATTATGTGGCAGGCAACCTGACATATCCTACCATCAAGGTTGCTCATACGCCAACAAAAAGGATCATCCAAAACAGTTCTAGAGAGGGCCTCTAGCTCTTGCTGGGACTTGTCAATGACAAGAGCAGCCGGACGATCACCCTCCTGGAGAGAACTACCTGCATTGTAATTTGCAATGCCACGATCTCCTGGTTGGAACCGTTGTCACTTATGCATAACATGAACCAAATGGGAACACCCATTCCATGTTGGTTTAGTTGAACAGTGGCATAAAGCGGTAGATCAAACACATTGGTCTTAAAGGTGCTATCAATCACCCATGCATTGTTCCTTGAGAACCTCTTTCTCATCTCTAGCATCCATTCATCTTGGGTAACTAGTTTGAATGGTTTATCCTTATCCTCTTTTGCATGGGGATTGTAAGGCTGACATTACAACACCTACATGATCCAAAGTTGCTTCATCACACAGGCACAATGATTGTTGTAATATATGAACGTGAAAAGGGATACGTGCAATACCTTTTTCAAGTCCCATAGACGAACCGCTTTGATGTACATGGCCGTCTAATCGTCCTTGGAAAGTTTGCCTACAATACCCCATATCCAATTGGTGCTGACAGTAATTGATTGGAATAGAACCGAAGTTTCAATAAACCCAACATACCTTCGAGGTGCAATTGGTATGAAAAACTTTGCACTTCTTTTGGGATCATGAAGAACCTGAAGGTGGCCCGATCTTGTGGAGAGGCATTTTGCAAGTGAAATTGTTCGTTTGAAAGACTCATCTTGGCAACATGACGAGACTTCCCAACATCAAACAAGCCCTCCTTGCAGCAATCAATGATGCGAGGATGCACTGGTAAGTGATACAAATTTGCACGAGAACTAGGAATATGCCCCTCGTGCAAGGCATCAACCCTTATAGTGACTTCTTGGGTGCCATATTTATACTCCACTTGGACCTTGAATGGGCAACCACACTTCTTCGATGTTCTCAGCCTACGAACTTGGGAGCCCTTGCGAGTGGCACTATCACCACAATGGCATACAAACTCCCCAATCACCTTGGATGGACCATGCTTTTTGGTTGACCGAAGCTTGCGCAACCTAACCTTATGCTTAGCCATGATTTCCTACAGCTTGAGCTCTACAAGCGATCTATCTGACACAAGCTCAATGATAGGAGCTTTCCTTTCCACCGCATGAAACGGATACAAGGAAACTCCATCAAATCGATGGGACTTTGTGATAGCCTTGCAAGCACACAAATTGATAAGCTCCTTGACATATGGGAAAGGAATGCCATGGCTCCGCACGTCAGTGCACCACCTTGATTTGATAGACTCAATTGTCGCACTGACACCTTCATGAGCACCTGTAACCTTGTTTATATGATTTGCAATGGATATGCTCTCCCAATCCTCCAAGCATGCAATGTGGAGTGAGGGTTTCGATCTCAGGGTGAGCACAACTTGATCCACATCATATGTGACAGTGCAAAGAGATTCTTTGATCCTTTTCCATCTCTTCAAGTCTAGCAACTCCCTGAGTTGCTGAAGCACATCTAGTGTGATAGCTCTCTCCTCATTCAGGTCACTCACCATCAACATGTGGCTCTTTCGGTCAAACGAGATGTACTTTGGTGAGATAAAATTTAGTGGATTCGGCCCAAAGCTACCACTTTCTTATGGTGTTGTATCATTCTCTTCAACATAAGTATCATGTATCTCATCATCCTTGCTCGATGTTCCAACCAATGTTTCCTCATCAGTATCATCATCACCAATCTCATCATCGCTCTCTAGAATCCATTGCCATTGACTAAACAAGCACACATCACCAATATGTTATCACAACATCACACTACATATATTAAGAGCATGAGTGGAAGAGATAGAGTGAAATGCACCTTGATGTGGAGGACATTGTTGGAGAAATGTAGAGATTTCCACTTCTCAGGCAAGTGTGTTTTTGTAGTATAGGTCTTGTATCTTAAAATGAGTCGTTCCCTCAACACACCTTGCCCGTAGGGTATTTTTATTGGTTATACCGAGAGCAAAAAAGATGCCCAGAGTCCTTGATTGAATTTGCACACTTCACAAACCAGGTTTATGTTTTTTTCTTGGTTTTCTATAGACGTTGGGTTTACTTTTGGTCAAGGTCAGAATCAACGGTTTTCAAAAGAGACACCGCCAACACCATTCAATGGCAATGTGGGCCCACAAAATTTTAGATGCGGTGTGACAACGTGACAAGGTTTGGTGGATTCCACACACTTATTTCACGTGGAATAATGGTCATTCCACCAAGCCCGAGGTCACTGGCTAGTCGGGTTTACTAGCATGACTGGGCTTACTATCACCAAATTCACGGCGTAACTCCCAAAAAATCCGCTCTTTTAGATGTGTTGGGTTTACGTAGTGGGTTGGGATTATGGTGCTTTATGGGTTTACTTCTTTGTGGATCAATGGTGTAGATCGAGGAGGGGTCTTGAGGTGGCTTGTGCACCATTGATCCCATCTCTCGGGGGTCATAAAGACCCTGTGGGAGATAGTCCTGAGGCTAGTGGCCCGACTGCCACGTAATTGACCATTTGGGCAGAAATATAGCCATGTGATAGCAAGACTATTGTTCCGTGTCATGCTCATCATGCAATCGCCTCCCCCTTCCCAATTTCTCACTTGAGCATCCCCTCCTCAAAGTGACCACCCTCCTAGCAAGTACATTCTCTCACATGAGCTTTGAGCCCCACGCAGGTACATCACACCTTATCTCTTCCTCAACCTTTGATCATTATATTGCTACCTTGAATGCACTGATCTCAATTTGGGTAGAGCTCTTGTAGGTAAGTGCCCCTCCCCTATCATATGTAGCCCCCCAACTCTTCATGATGGCCAAGAAGTTTTATTTTCTGCACCTAGACTCCCCACCATAGTTCAAGATGTTTTACATGTGTTGCATAATGGTGCACCTTCTAACTTCCCCCTGAAAAACCCACTCTACACTCAATTTCCAAATTTTCTCAATGCACCCAGTAATGACTTCGTCTTCAGATCTCACCCCTTGCATGTTATCCCCTTAGGTTCAGCAGGCATATTTGCCATGCCATTCAACATCCCATGCAATACTTCGTGCTGGCATGCATAGACAACATTATGGAGTGGCATTAGAAAGTGGTGCAACAAGAAGAGAAGCACAAGAAGGCCAAAGGGGATGCAGAGTGCACAAAGATCAACAAAGCCCTTTTGGAAGAACTCTGAAGAGCAATGCTTCGAGGTTTGAATGAGAATTTCGAAAAAGACCTCCGCACCCAGAAGAGACCCAAAAACAAATTCTGATCAAGATGAAGCAAAAGGTAATTGTATTCTACCTAACAATGGCTTTGAAAAAAACTTTCAAGAATATCAATCTAGGGCATTAGTGGTTCTATGCCATGGGTCATGTCCCCTCGTAGAAGTCCTTAGAGCAGGGATTAGAGACAATTGGAACCCTTTAGGAATCAAGGTTCAGATAGCAAGGTACCTCTCAAACAGCTACTACATCTTTCTTTTCAAAAATATGGACATGGATGTCAACACTCTCTCCTATGGCCAGTGGATGTTGAGAAATGTGCCATTGGCACTCTACTAATGGACCCCCAACTTCTCCCCTCATGATCCTAAACCAACCAACATCCCAATTTAGGTGGAATTCCTAGACCTCCCTAACCCATACTATCACTATTTAAGTTAGTCCATTTAGTATAGGTAAGGGCTCCAAAGGTAAGGAAAATGCATCTACACTCTTCAAGAAATGATGTTTAAATCCCTAAAAGTTTTGTCCTACAATTCAAATGTTCTAACTAGCCCCATCCATGCATCAATAATAAGGCAGTCGCTGTAGCAGAAAGCATTATCCCTTGACTTCCTCTCCTTGCATGAAGTTAAAACACAAGGAGATCCCCCTAGGAAAAATCTCTAGTCCATCTCTAAGAACTATGTTGGGCTCATGCCAATCACATGAAAGTGGTAGTGGAGGAGCAGTAATAGGGATCCAGAATATGATTAGTAGCTCCAAATGCAAATTTATGTTTGACCCAGACCATAAGTGGATAGTGGCTCTATTGAAGTTATAGGAAGAGATAGCGGTAGTATCTGTTTACGCCCTTGGGTTAGCCCGAGTGTCCTATAAAATTTGGAAATTCCTTAAAATAATTGAGTGTCCAATCATATTGATTTCATGCATATATTGTATGCAAACTAGGAAGAAAGTGAAAGATGGAAATAAATAATGTCTTGCCAAGATAGGACAACAAGGTGCTCCAACACGTGATCAGAAAGTCATAAGAAATGAAGTGCTAGCCCTAATGGATCCAAATTGCATTGTTTGGTTAGAATAATTAACACCATATTAGATAATTTGGAAATATCTCAAGTCTCACTTTCAAATAAGGGTTAAAGATTTGGCCATGTGGCTAAATCTTAACCCATGCTTCAAAGTGGGACTTGGAAAGATAACCTATACAGTAATTAGGGTAGACTCCACTTTCAAGTAAGGGGACAATATTTGATCATGTGGCCAAATATTAACTATATTGGAAATTTCAAAACTATATGAGAATTCCCAAATTTCCTAATATAGTGTTAATTGAGAAGCTAGTATATGAATGTGTATGCTTCGCATACAAGATGCAGCCCGTGTCAGAAGCTGATGCTACATGCAAGAAGGTAGAACGAGTCCTCTTTGAAGTTGGATTGCACGGGGGTCAAGTAGAAATAAAAAAGGAAGAGAAACAATTGGGCAAGAGTGGAAACATCCCTTGTTGCAAACCATGCTTTGGTGGACCCAAGGCTAGGAAGTTTGTATCTCCACCTCGAGGTAATATACTTGTGAAACAACTAGAGAAGTATGAAGCATGGGAAAAGTTGCACCTTGATGTTTCGGATTGGAGCAATCGGGGAAGAATGAGGATTACAAAGGCAGAAGTGTGGATACACCTAGATAGATTAGCATCTCTCTTACAAAAGTTGAGGTTTAGGGATAGTGATGCCAATACATTCAAAGAGACATCTGCTAAATTTCACAACTCTATGTTTGAGGCATGGACTTTAAACAACATAACACACTACATGGTTAGCATTGTCACCATTATAAAAATATATCATCATTGCGAATTAGTTTGTGTTTCTAATCTCTCTTTCTTATGCAGCATATACTTGAGGCATATGGTCCATACTTTGCAGATCAAGGGAGTTTAGTAGTATGGTCAACTCAAGGCATGGAACAATCTCACTGGCAAGCTCATTGTGCTTTTCAAAAGGTAATTTATAATGGAGGTGGCATCAATGATTCCAATTCTATGAGGTAATTATTCCAATGGTGGTATAGGAGATTAGAGAAAATGATACGCAAAAAAAAAGAAGAAGTCCAAAGCCTCTCATGCAGAATCTATAAGTAGGGTAATATATGAAGTGAGGAAAGCAAGATATGAAAATAGCACAGCTCGACAACACCATGCAAGATGGTTGGCAACTCAAGAGAGAGATGGCAAGAAATGGAGACCTAGATAAAGAGTACAATTTTGATGCATTAAGAGTCAAAGAGAGAGTACAGGTACTAAGGATATGATTCTTGAATATTCTTATCTTAAACATGAGCTATTTTAACACTCCTATCTTAAGATTTAGATAGTTTGTTGATTTGAATTTGACTAAAAGAGCATTTTGTAAATTTTATTTTAAATTTCAAAGGTTTGAACTATATTTTTCAAAGTTTTGATATCGATTGCTCTATCTTTTGGGTCTATTAATTTTAAACTACACTTCTTGGGAGAAGGGACAATGTAACGATGCCTATCTTAGAGAGTGAAGTTTAAGGTTATCTCTATTTGAGTCCTTTATTTGACTATAGATATATAAGATATTATTGGAAAGTTCAAAAAATTAAATTTAAATGATGAAAAATCGATTTTGAAATCCTAAGACAAAGATTTGAAAATTCCAAATATTGGAAGATTCACTAGCTTAGAGAGAGAGGGGCATGAGGGGGTGGCAGGTGACAAAGAGAGGAAGGGATAAGGTGGAGAGAGAGATAGAAAGGCAGAAGTTCATTTATGCACTAGTAAGTTTGAAAGTTCATTTATACTAAAGTAATTTTAAAGTTTATTTATACTAAAATAATTTTAAAGTTCATTTATACTACAAAAAGTTTAAAAGCTTTGTATTTAAGTCAAGTCTCCTTTCATTTTTTCCCATTACTCTTCACTCTTACCCTCCACTTTTCTATCCTACTACGTCATCACAACCATGGCAAGTTCTAAGCTTCCTATCAAGAAGGCACATGCAAGAGCAAGAGCTCAACACTCTTTTGAATCTAGTGAGCATACGGTGAGTGATAATAGCCCCCTGGTGGACTAACAACGGTGGCCCTACTATATCTTCTAGTAATGATGGTGCTACTGTGGCCAAAAATGGTAGCCCTAGTGTGGTCAATAATGATCATGAGTGATGGTCAACTTCTAGTCATTCATGCCCGACGTATCACTATTAAGCCCATAGATTTGATTCTTGTTCGTAGGATTCGTAACAATAAGGATGCATTTAATCTTAATGTCAACAACATGATTTGAGAAGCTACCTTGTAAATGGATCTATGTTTAGCTCAGGTCTAGTTGTAGATTTTATGGAGCTTAGTTTTTAGTTATCCTTCTAGTAGACCTTCAAATATTTAATTGTAGTAGTTATCCTTCTAGTAGACCTTCAAATATTTAATTGTAGTAGTTATCCTTCTAGTAGACCTTCAAATATTTAATTGTAGTGGCCTTCAAAACGGAGCTAAATTTTGCCTAGCTCTAGTTGTACTTGGTGCGATGTACTATCTATCGTGTATTTTGTGGTTTCATAATACTATATCCGATATGTGATATCATATTTTGCCCATGACTTGTATTGTGTGAATTTTTAAGTTTCCAATTTCACAAGTTGTTTTGTTGAGGATAAATTTTATGTGCAATCATGCACACCTCGGTGAACAATTATACTTGGGGCGATGCACTATATCTTTATTGTATTTTATGGTTTGGCAATACTATATCCGATATATGATATTCCATTTTGCCCATGATTTGTATTTTGTGAATTTTTAAGTTTCTAGTGTCGCACATAGTTTGGTCGAGAATACATTTAATATGCAAGTATGCACACTTGGTGAATTTTTTTTGTTCTCAACGAAGTATAATCCAGTTAATACAATTTTCAAAAAAAGATTCAATCGTCAATTTAATAAATCAAAATTTGGTGAAACTTTATCCATGTGCAGGGCATCATAGAACTCATGGAAACTAAAAAATTGGCCCCATCAGAAGCCTCTAGGACACCTGGCTAGAGGCTCACGTGTGGAGCTATGATTTCCTAGATTTACAGCCCTACACGCAAGCCTCCAACCAAGTGTCCCAAATGCTTCTAATGGGGCCATTATTCCACCATCTCAAGTGTCGATGGAAGCCAGACACAATGGCCCTCCGAGAGATTCACCATTATCAGAAGACCACCACCTCTTGATACCAAAGGCTGCATTCCAAAAGGTGGTGTGGAAGACAATGCAGAACATACTAATTAGAAGTAGTAGGAGGAACTTCCCTAATAGTTCAAGTGTGGATCAACCTGATTGATGGACTGCCCAGGCCCTCCTTGCACTATAGGAAGCTATTGAAGCCTTCGTCATTGTCTTGTTCAAAGACTTGGTTTATGTAGTAGTGCATGCAAGGAGGGTCACCGTCCATTGATAGGGATCTACGGTCGGATAGTGAGATTCTTTCGAACGAGAGGGACAGTCCTGGCGGAGAGAGCAGCAACAATAGGGATCTACTAGTGAAACATCTATGGAATCTAGCTTCTGAAATAATTTTGTAAAACCCTACTTGTATTAAATCCTCTGTAAATTGTTATGAATATGATTACAATTCTTTTGGCACATCTTATTTTTATTTAGTCACTTGTTATTTGTTTTATTTATTTATTTAAGTTATCCTTACGTAACTTTGGATAAATAAATATTACACACGAATTCAATAAAGCGCGGTGTATTAAATTTAAATAATGAATCATGCTACGTATAAATCTGAAAAATAAGCATTACATTTAGATATAAACAATAATAAATCACACGTATCACAAAAAACTACATTGTACACAAATCCAACAACATCAATTTTCATTAATACAAGAGAAGATTACAATTGTGTTCATTAGATAGTAAGTACATCTAATTTTTCCTAGGCTTCTTGGAGCTAGGCTCTCTATGGTGAGAGCTGCTCTTTATCATAGGCAACAATACATTTTGCCCCAGAAGTTCCTGCTAATGATAGTGGGGTCTTCAACTCCAACAACCATACCGCGGGCCAGCATGGAGAAAAGTGGGCCAGGCCTAGTACTTGTGAACAAGTAGAGCAACTTTGAATGCCGAAGCAACACTACTTTCTCCAAGCTCGAGTTGGTCTGGATGGTCTTGAAGGGGCTAGCCTTCATTAGTGCCCTCAGCTTCAGAAAGTTCTCGACGGAAGCAAGAGAACATGCCTTATGAAATACTATTATGTTGCTGACAAGCTGGCCAATGTATTCTTTTAATGCGGAGTCATGTACCCTTCCTTGGCCACCAGATTGGTCACCTTGCCTAGATGAAAACTCATCTATATAGATAATGTCTTGCATCACATAAGTTTAGTATCAGAGTCACTATTCATGGAGTATTAAAGATATATACTTCAATTTTGCATGCAACTTCACCCATAGGGCCTACAGGGCATAAGGACCCACATCATGAAATTTGGTCGGGATTGCAGGCTTGCATCTGGGGGCATGATGGACATGGCTCATGCAGGGGTCCTGATCCCATCCAAATTTCATGATGTGGGTCCTTATGCCATGTGCAGATTCATGTCCCCAGACGGGAGCTTGTGGACAGGGCTCCTGCAAGGGTTTGATCCCGACCAATTTTCATGATATGGGTCCTTATGCCTTTGGAGGCTCTATGGGTGAAGTTGAATGCAAAAATGAAAACATTACCTTCTCCGCGTCATCTATCTACCACTGAAATGGAGCATCGAGGTCTGCTCTTGCAATCGAGCCACCCTCATCTCTCTCCCGAGAAGATATCGTGTAGTCAGGTTGAGGACCAAAAAGGCTTTCTTACAAGCGCTCAAAATCCTGGTCGAAGATGTCATACTTTGGTGTTGCATCCTTAATTTACTTTTGGATGCTCATAATGGTAAAGATATCATCAATGCTCGTGCCATCATATCGAGTCATCTAGTGCATCACACACCATGATACTGTATCGTTCTTATTCTCTTATCTCCAAAATATCTAACACATCTTGCATGAATAGGTATTCCACCCCCTTGATGGTGACAAAATGGAGAGAAGCAAGGGGTAGCTCATTGCTCAACATCTCAACAAGGCAAGGAGGTGGGTGTATAATAGCTAAGTTTTATGCTGCCTCCTCACTTAGATCGACAATAATTTTCTCAGGCTCCCTCTCAAAATACTATAGCTAAGAGAGTGCATTGATATCTTCCTCATTGTTCTCTTGCACATGATTGCGCACAAAACATGGATGGTAAAGACTACATCATGCTTGATGAGATCCATCATGATGTGGTCTTGGGATGAGGTGGGTACAGTTCTAATAGCACGAAGTTGTTGCCCCACATGCACCAAAGATTGGTTTATTACCTTTGTATGGCTCAATCTGAAACATAGACTATACAAAAAGTCTATTAGAATCCACCTAAGAGCAAAGTTTGGAATGGAGCAAGTGAGAGGATTTGCCTCATCAAAAAATGATGCCAATATGCTAGAGCTAGGATCTACCATGGAAAGTGAGCTCTCTAGATTCAAGGTCATGCAGAACCGAACCTTGGGTAAATCTGGTTTCTTATAGATGCATAGTGTATGGAGCTAATCCATGCAGTGAAGAGAGAGAGAGAGAGAGAGAGAGAGAGAGAGAGAGAACGGAGAGCATAGGTATAGAGAAGTAGAGAATGAAAGTGAAATGAAGATCTAACTTTTATATATCAAGGGTTTTAAATAAAGGTTCTTATAAAAATTTTAACCTTAAATTTTCAAATTAAAACCCTAACCATAGATACTTTGTTTCAATAATTAAAAGCCACCATCAAAATTACTCAAATAGACAAACGCTTCATTATATCCTCAAATATGTTTGGATCGCTGAGTATGTTCAAGTCTAACTAGAGAAAATATTGGATTTTTTAAAAAGAAAAAAATCTAAAAGACCTTCAAACACAACAACTAGAAATCTAAATACTTTCAATACTTATTTTCATTCCTTCCAACAATAGAGCGAGTGCTCAAAAAATGAGCAGAAGAGATGAGCTACAATATATCACTATGCAAAGACAATATTCCAAATACTATAAAACTCAAGCTTGTAATTTAATTGTGATTTTAACCAGTGCGATTGACTAATTACTACATATATATCGTTATGACAAGACAATATTCCAAAGACTATAGGACTCAAGCTTGTAATTTAATTGTGATTTTAACCAGTGCAATTGACTAATTACTACATATACACTCACAAGCTTGGATCACTGTAAACCAAAATTATCAAGATTAAAAGTACACAAAAGGTTAAATTTTTTTTGTATTTGCTCTTTATAAGAAATTTTAGAAGGATTCGACTATCTCAAGGATATGTGGAAAAGCACATTGCTTACATGTCAGGGATTGTTCACTACAAGTCATGACATTTCTATTATCTAACTTGAAATAGAAGTTGCATAACAAGGGCTCATTGGACATTAATTGGATTTCTTGTCTCAAAAAAGAAATGGGCCAATGACTCTCTACGATGATTACAAAAGGATTATGACCATTCCACAAGATAACCACATCTATGAGAGCTATATGTGTCTCATCTCAGGTATCTTGATCCAAGCTGATCCACTCTCCTCACAAAAAAGGCACCATCTTCTATATTGAAAGAAAATGCACAGAGGTTGTCTAGCAATGAAATACCTGTAATTAAAACAAAAAATATGTTAAGAAAAAGTGACTAACACAACAATTCATCTAAGCAATACCAATGTCAGTTAAATCAAGGCATACAATTCAATAAAAAAGATTTACCTAAATGTAAGATCTGATTGGTTGACCCTACACTTGATCTTCTCATCAAAATGTGTTCTTTTGACGTGCCTTGACTCACCTAATAGCTGACTCATCCATTCCTCAAACAGACACTTGCATTGATAAGTAATCTTCGTTTTCTTCAGAACTTCACATGAACTAAACAAATTTGCAAACAATGAAAATGGAATAAACAAACTAAGATGCACATCTTTGGAGCATGGTGGTAGGTTTCATAGCACTATTGATGTTAGATTTTATCTTTGACTTACATGCTCCTGACAACTCCAAGCTACCAATCAACTATTCACAACAGCTAGATAATGGTGGCAATGGGACATGCTACAATCTCTAACTTTCTACTACATACAATGAATTATAAAAAAATATATTTTGAGTTGCAAGTTGACTTGCACAATTATTATCATAGATTAAAGAACCTATGTCTTCATGCCAAACATGTATCTTGTTGCTCAAACATTTCACATTCTGCCATTCATGTAGAGTCGATGGATATAGAGCTGTCAATAAAACACATTTGAATTAGAACACTGCAAAGATTATAAAAAACAATTCTGATGCAAAAGGATAGACAATGATAAAATTTAGAAACTTAGTATTTTGTTTATATTTTGCAATGTAGTTCTTGTCATGCACACAGATTTGTTTATGCGTGTAAACTTGTTGGATCAACACTTTTGTTACTATACTTGTCCCATTAAACACTTTTCTAAACTCTAAAGTTCTACATTTTCAATGTTTTTTGGGGTCTGCAACATCCTTACACTTGAACTTGAAACTTCCTCGAGTACTTGGATGCATCAAAATCCAATCCAACTTATAGTATTTATCACAAATCCAATTACTGCTACTATCTTTCCTGTTGAAGACCACCATTGCAAGTATGTTACTAATGTTTTTCCTCCGTGAAGACATCTATATTAACCAAATACAAAAGTTACCTATCAACAAGTTTTTATGTTCTTTTATTATTACATGTAAGTGAAATTGTTCATATTTAGAATCATTAGTATAATAATATTTTCATGCACAAGCATCCCTTTGTCATTTCACATATACAATTCTAATCTTATGCAATGCTATGAGACTGCAACACTGATGCTATCTCATGCTATTCCATAGTTTTAGAAGCTAAATAAAATTATCCTAATGAGATAAGAAACTAACAAAATATTTTTTCATTTATAGCATTTTAATTGTGGACTTCTAAATGTAAAATTTATTAACACTAGAAACTTAATGTTCAAATCTATACTAGATATTTCTTCCCATCGATCCTAACTAGATGTCAACAACAATAATTCATAAAAAATACTTAAAACTGAAACATAATTTTTCATTTAATCACTGTAGAGAGCAACCCACTTGAGAAACTTTGTAGCCCTCAATCCTAAGGCTGTTAAGAAGTTGATTTCTGGACAATAGGTGTATCTCGCTGAGATGGAGGCCTAGGATACAATAGCAAAAGGTAGTTTAACTTTGAATATACATAATTTGCAAATGTTTTCTCTAAATGCAATGATATTTAACCATGAAGTAGTTTTAAAAAAAGGACATTGTACCCGTAATTCTTTTCACAAAGAAGTCTAGAGATGTTGAATAAGAAGTAGAGTTATTGCAAGACCATTGTTCCTTCACTGTGAGATTCCTGGAGTACAAAAACAAAAGAAATCTCAGGTTAAAGCATGCATATAACTTACATAGGCTTTGTCCAAATGAGTTGAAATTTAGCCATGGAGCAACATAAAAAATGACAATATACATGTGGCTCTCTTTGCAGGATGTTGAAGAAATTGAGATTTTAGAAAATCATTGTTTTTCATTGTGGGAGATTCTTGGAGTACAAAAGCAAAGGAAAGCTTAGTATGCATATAACTTGCATAGATTTTGTCCAAACGAGACGAAATTTAACTATGGAGCAACAAAAAAACAAGACAACATACCTGTAAATTTGTTTACAGAGAAATCCAAAGATGTTGAAGAAGAAGTTGAGTATTTAAAAGATCATTGTTCTTGATTGTGAGAGACTCCTAGAGTACCAAAACAAAAGAAAGTTCATGTTAGAGCGTGCACATAACTTACACAAGTTTTTTTCAAACGAGATAAAACTTTACCATAGAATATCCATGGAAGAGAACAATATACACATAAATTTTTGTTAAGAAAATCTCAGGGCTTTTGTAGAATAAGCTCCACTCTCATAAAACATGAGAAACTCACTTTGTGTTTGTGTAGAGGCAATGAAATTTCACAGGGCTACAAATACGGCAAGCAACAATGAGGTTTTGAAATTTCATCTAGAAAGAAGAAGTAGGGCAAGAGAAATGATAAATTTGAGTTTCACCTAAGAAAGAGGGGGAAATTGAAAAGGGGAGATATGAAAAGTCAAACATAAGAAAATAAGAAAAGAAAAATTTAAATCACTAACTTTCAAGGAGTGACAGCCTTTGCATTCCCCACATTTTTCCTTATTTTATTGTTGAGAAAAAAATTGGGCCAAGATATGGCTAAAATATTAATGCTACATGAATTTGGAATCCTAGCTTTCTCACTGGTTAGGCCTATTTTTGTTTATTCACTCAAGGGGCAAAAAAGAGATTCCATATTTCTCATAATGTGAAACTCATTTAGGTGAGAAGACATAGATGTCCCTTCCTTCATACAAAGATCCATGAGTTTCTTAAGCCAATACAATTGTGTTGTAGGAATCTCCTTATCATAGAGATCACAAATACTTTTTCATAATGCATAAACACCATCCTTAGTCTCAATGTCATTGAAGTATGCCTATAAATGACAAAATAATGCTAGACTTATATTGCTCATCAAGCTCTTCCCAATCATTTGCATCATAATCGTTTGACTTTATTTCCTCTTATTTCAATGGATTGACTTGCTTCTTTTGCACCAATACCAACTAAATTTGAGTCTTTCAATATTGGAAGTTATTGTCATCCAAGTTCTCTATGTTGAAGATAGCACTATCATTGGAAGCATTGAATTGCCTATCATTATGTAGGCCAAACAAAGAGAGCATGGGTTGTTGTAGTAATAGCAATAAATCCCAAAACGAAAGCTAAAAAGCATATAATAGGAGGAAGATTGAGCCAATACACTAATGTCCACAAGGAAGAAGCACTAGAGTGCTAATATAAGCTTTTGCTCTCAAGAAACTGCTCAAAACTGATTTTTAGTATGGCTATCCATAAAGATGTAGTAAATGAATTTGTAACTATAGACAAATATGCAAAAGAGTAAACTCCCATTGCTAAGAAATTCCAAGTAGCAACAACTAGGATGTACAATCCAACTAGCAGTGAAAAGTATGAAAAAATTGGCAAAAATAGGCCTTTCGGGAGGTTTGTCTCACTCACTGTCCTACAAAATGGAGCTATAGTGAAATTTTTGCAAACAAACTCCAAATTTGTTGAACATTGGATATTTACCTCATACTCTTCGAGCTCTTTTCATTGATCTATAATATGCTATGAGATTCTTTTTCAAAAGATTCCAAGTTGATGTAATCCCTTGATGTGATATTCATGGAGGGTGGATATCACATCAAGAGTTATATCAATTTTGAATATTTTGAAATATGAAGAATATCATATTAAGGTATGATAGATCAATAGAAAGAGCCCAAATAGTAGATTCTAAATATCTAAGGTCCAACATATTTGGAGTTCATTTGTAAAAATTTCACAGTGGCCCATTTTTGAGGAGAAAGAGTGAGTCAAACCTCCTAAAGGGCCCATTTTTTAGTTAAAAAATTTCCTAGTATCAGAGCATAAACCACTGAGTACCAAAGACTATTAAAACATTCAAGGTGTAAGGTACATAGATGCATACCAATATGCATGCCAAGCATATATCCACCACTAACAACCCACTGCCAAAGGTGTCCAAATCAAAGGTGAATTAGCCTACAATCATAAACCTCTACAATATGATAGTATATGCATAAATTAAGAAAGCATAAGAGAGTCTTCTACTAACTCAAATGAGCAAACATTTGCAAAGAAAATACCAATTACTTTCATTGGAAGCAAACCTAGAGTACCTAAGGGCAAAAGAAGGCTCAATGCATAAAGCTCATAACATACAGTTGCCCAAAATGTATCAAGTATACATTTAGGAGCATATATCTACAATAGGTGCCCGTAGGGAAAACCACTAGACCAAATAGCCACACTATCCAAATGCAACTAACCTAGATCAAAACCTAGATATAGATCTCAACATTAGCATATTCTAGCATAAACATCAATGCCAAGCATTAGCATTTACATGTAGCATACCTCAAGCATATGTAGGCATTCAATACATAAACCCTAATAGTGAATGCTTATCGCTCAAACTTTGCTACAGCAAAGAATCCTTTAAATGTTGAGCTATTTGAGCTCTAACTGGTTCAACAGGCTTACTCAAGCATCAAACCAACATTCAGACATCAAAAGCATATCACATAAGTATCACATGAGCCATAGGCATTCAAATACATGATGCCCATAGGGTATTAGAGCATATCTTTGTCCTAAATCGCAGTTAACAACTAAAGATATTCAACCTCAACGTGTGTCCAAATCCAAGCACTCAATGCCTTGGAGTATGACTAAGTGTTTGCCAAAGTATTAGGGACCAAAGCACAAGGTGGAGGAGGTTGTATGTATTAGGAACATGGTATAGATAGCAACCACAAACATGTAGGCTATTATTGGTATTGCTACTAGCTGGGTTAAAGTAAATGGCCACAAGGGGACACTTGATAAGGCTTAGATAATCCCCTGGAAGGCCTCCAGAAACCTTGGAAAAAGTTGAAGTGATTTAAATGTCAATGTATACATTGGGAGCGTAGGGTTGGGGTAGCATAAAAGCTTCGAGCAAGCTCTTCTTATCAAACCAAAAATAATGCCTAAAAAGCTTCTCAAATGCCAACTTTAATACTAGTGGAAAGGTGGAGTAAGAGTGAAAGCACAAGCAAAAGAAAGAGAACCAAGAGCTATGGATATTCAAGCAAGACAAAGCAAGGTGGTATGTGGAAACTCCAACAGTCTCACAATGTATGACCCGATTCCCCTTTTTTTTAATTGTCATGTAAAGAATAAAGTGATAGTGATGGGCAACCACTAGCTACAGTGTGTAGATGTAGCCGGTTAGGCAGCACATGCAACCTTTAACCCCCCAACAATAGGATATCTACAGTGTGTAGATGTAGCCGGTTAGGCGGCACATGCTGGGGGGTTAAAGGTGGCACGTGCAGCCTTTAACCCCCCAACAATAGTATATCTATAACACGCTATAAGGTTAATACCTTGTGTGTGTGTGTACACACACATGCTTTAGTTTTCATTATATGAGCATTTCCTTTTTGGTAAACAAACTAAATTATAGCCTGGGAGAGGTAATGGTACTAAGTCAAAGTGCTTGGCTTTGGTTTATAGTGATTTGTGTGGATCTATACCCATGGTCTCATTAGGTAAAGCTTCATATTTGGTCACTTTCATAGATGATGACACTTTTAGGTTTACCTTCATTGTAAGAAGATTTAGGTTTATCCTCTTCATAACAAGAGTGATGTGCTAGATACATTTCATAGATGATGTCATTAGGAAGGTTTAGGCTTACCCTCTTCATTTAGAAGTGTGATGTGCTAGATGCATTTTAAAAGTACATGGCATTTGTAGAGAATCAATAAGATTTATTGCTTAAAAATTGACAATGTGATGCATACATTTCTTATGTCTTTATGAACTTTTTTTGATATCGATAGTATCAAAATAGAGTTGACAACTCCTCAAAATCCCACTCAAAATGGTGTGGTTGAGAAGATGAAAGTAGAGTGATATGCTAGATGCATTTCAAAAGTACTTGGCATTTGTAGAGAATCATTCATGCAAAAAGCACTACTTAAAAATTGACAATGGCAGTGCATATACTCCTCATGACCTTATGAACTTTTGTAAAAGTCATAGTATCAAAAGAGAGTTGACAACTCCTCAAAATCCCACCCAAAATGGTGTTAATGAGAAGATGAATATAAACATTTGTGAAAGGGCCTCTAGTATGCACTCTAATGCTAGTCTCACTAATGGGTCTTGGCTTGAAGTTGTAAAGGTAGTAGTGCATTTGATCAATAGCTCCTATCAAGACATTGGATGGTAAATTTCTAAAGTAGTTATAGTCTAGAAAGAGGCCTAGTTGTGATGTTGTATATGTATGTGAAGCATTTATACATGTACCTAGCAACAAGAAAAGTAAGCTTTGATCTTTAGTCCAAGAGATGTATATTTCTTGGAAATGGAAATTTAGGAGAAATGGAAAGAGGCCTCACTTACATATCTTTGTTTGTGAAGCATTTATGCAAATGTACCTAGGGATAAGCAAAGTAAATTGGAAAAAAACAAGCATTGCCATCCAAGTGGGTCTATAAGTTGAAGGTATCTCCATTTGATGAATTTCCTATGTATAATGGAAGATTGGTGGTCAAGGGATTTAAGCAGGAAAAAGGGATTGAATTTGATGAGATATTCTCACCAATATAGTCAAGATGACCATCCTTCATATGGTACTTGCAGGACTTGCGAAAGGGGATATGGATCCCATTTAGATGGATGTAAAGACAACTTTCTTGCATGGAGATTTGCATGAGGACACTTATGTTGGGATAAAGGGCAGTGCCTGTGTCCACGGATCCCATTTAGATGGATGTAAAGACAACTTTCTTGCATGGAGATTTGCATGAGGACACTTATGTTGGGATAAAGGGCAGTGCCTGTGTCCACCAGTAAGGGCCAGGCTATACATAGTACATATACCTATCTAAAACATTATTGAGGTACACTCTTCATGTACCACAAATCGTGGGTCTCTATCTCTTCTCTCTCTCTAAACCTACATCTCTACACAGAATCTCCATTGCAGCTAACTCAAAAAACTAGTATCAGAGCTTGGTTCCAGAAAGAGCTTGGCATTTCTTTAGGTGCAGGAGCTTGAAGTTGAAGAAGAGTTCATTATGAAGAGTCTGCAGGCAGGGCAACAAGGTTTGAAGCTTCTTCTTGAAGCTTGAAGCTTCCCTCTTCATTCGAGCTTGTTGGAAACCATTGTTGGCCACTTGGGGACCCTCACCATCATATACAACACTTGGACCAACATTCTAATCCCTTCAGGGTTGAAGGCATCATTAGTATGGGTATATAGATCTATTTTTTCAACATGCTCAGGACCTACAACAACTGCTCCTCTTCATTTGGCATCATGGTTGTGCTCCAGAATTTGCATCTAATGCTTAGCATTGAGCATTGAAGTGTAGTATTACACTTGCGGATGATATACATTCAGCTTCATGTCTGAAATATACAATATTCAAATATGAAATAAACATGGTAGCACATATCTTTGTGTGTTTGGTGCATACAAATCATGCTCATTTGATGGCTATCGAATGTCAGTGGGATGTTGGATGTCTCAGGGATGATGTGGCATTGTCTTGAGGTCATTTGGAGCTAATCTTGGAAACCATTTGGCTCTGTTTGCAAACTTGTTTATGGCTAGAATACATAGTCCATAGCTTGCAATTTACAAGCAGCTATCTATCCTTTAATGACATTGGTTCTTGGACATGCATGTTGATGCATATACATGCTCAAGTGATGTCAAGACATTGGGGAATGATATGCCTATGTATTGAAGCGCATTTGAGCTAATTTTGACTAATATTTCACTCACATTTTGATAGAGAATTGGCTGCTAGAATAACAAGGCTGAATGACATTTTGATTGCGTATGTATTATGTCTTACTTCTAGACTTGGTCTTGGGTATTCTATACCATGTATTCATGCTTATGGTTGATGTTACATGCTTGGATTTGATTCTGGAATGCATTTGAGTAGTGATTAAAGGTCATTTTTTGGATCAACTTTACTTACAAGTCTATTGCTGTACATTTAGGACAGTTTCCTACATATATAGGACATCATACCTCAATGTTAGAAAATTTGATGTTTTGAGCAGCTTTGCATGGTCTTTGGAGCTCAATCTCACTCAATCTAAGAGGTTATTTCAGTTCTCAATTTTCAGGATAGATTTTTCCTAGATGTCTGGGGGACCGCACTCCTGAATTGCAGGATAGACACCTGTATTGTCAAGAATTTCTGGACTACACACTTGAATTGCATGATAGCCACCTGTATTGTCAGGAATTTTAAGACTGCACTCTATTTTTGTCAAGAAATTGGTATGTTTACTGTCATTGAATGCTTTTTAGGCATTTTGGGCAATGAACTGATGTGTGTTCTTGCTGTACACACTTTTGAAGCTTCCATTGCTTGGCATTAGCTATCATTTACTGTCATACAGTTATTTGGCTATGAATCATGGCTAGCAGCAATGATGATCATCTTATGCATATCAAGAAGCTTAAAGGAGCACACAACTTTGCAATTTGGAAAAAACAGTGCTACAACATCTTGTTTTGCAGAAGAAGTAAGCAAAGATGATTAAAGTAAAGGGAACAAAACCAGCTGATGTAGAGCAGGATGACTGGGATGAGTTGAATGAGCTTGCATGCTTGGCCATTGAGCTATTGATTTTTGATGCTTTGCTGTTTAACATTGAAGGGTTGGATTTTGCTTATGACATTTGGAAGCGACTAGAAGAATTGTATGCCCAAAAGAGTGTTGCAAGCAAAGTCTACTGGTTGAAGAAACTCATGGATTTGTGTATGAAAGAGGGTACTGCAATGTCTACTCACCTTAGTGAGTTTAACTCCATTTTCACTTAGCTTGCTACTTTGAAGTTCAGAATTGATGATGAGTTCAAATCTACGTTCTTGCTTTGCACTGTGCCAGAGAGTTAGGATACCTTCAGGATTTCTATGAGCAATTCTAATGCTATGCTTTTGTATGCTGATGTGGAGAGTGCTCTACTCATGGAAGAAATGAATCGGCAAAACAATAAATCTAGCAAGTCTTCTAGTGCTTTGTATACTAGAGGCAGATCACATCACAAAGGCAAATCTGATAGCAAGGGACGTAGTAAATCACGTGGTAAGGATGTTGAATGCCATCACTGTGGCAAGAAGGGTCACTTTAAACATGACTGCTATAAATAGAAGAAAGAGAAAGGGAAGGGCAAGAAGACATATGATATCAAGGAAGAGAAGAAGGAGAGTCAACCCGCTACGAAGAGCAATGTAAAGATCGAAGAGGTGAATGTAGTCATCCATGAGAGCGATAGTGGAAATGATGTACTCTTTGTCTCTTCATGTTTTAGTGCACATGCTTTAGCTGATACAAATGATGGCATGCAAACTTGGATTTTGGATTCAGGTGCCTCTTTTCATGTCACCCCTTATCATGAGTGGTTTATAGACTATACAGGAGGTTGACATGGTGTTGTCCATCTCGGGGACAATTATGCATGTGACATTGCAGGCATTGGTAGTGTGCAACTACAGTTTCAGCATGGATTTGTCTTCACTATTCAGAATGTAAGGCATGTACTATAGCTCAAGAAGAGCTTGATTAGTACTGGTCACCTAGATGATGATGGTTTTCATACCACCTTTGGTAATGAGAAATGGAATATTTGTAAGGGATCTAGGATTATTGCCAAAGGTTCCAAGAGTGATACTTTGTATCCACTTCATGTATCTAGTGTGCGTGACCATGTTGTCATCGTGATCGAGCAACCAAGTGTTTCCTTATGGCATGACCAGTTGGGACACATGAGTCAAATATGAATGAAAGTACTTTCTTATTTGGGTTACTTGCCTTGTTTTCGTTATGCTGATTTTGAGCATTGTGATCATTGTGTTTATGGTAAGCATGTGCAGACATCTCATAAAAAGTCTCTTTCATTGAAATCTTTGCCTCTAGAGTTAGTACATTCCGATGTATGTCAAATGCTAGGGTTATTTCTAGGAGAAAAGAAATATTTTGTCACATTTGTCGATGATGCTACTTGAAAGGTATGGGATTACCCTATTCGTAGCAAGGATGAAGTGCTTGATAAGTTTCAAAAATTCTTGGCATTGGTAGAGAATCAGATTGATAAGACACTTAAGTGTCTTTGCGCTTTGAAAAAAGTGGAGAGTATGTGTCCAAAGCCTTTCAAGCATTTTGTGACAGCAAGGGGATAAAGAGGGCGCTCACTGCCCCTCATAATCCACCCCAAAATGGAGTTGCAAAGCACATGAATTGGACCATATAGGATAAGGTCCGTACCATGTTGTCTCATGCTGCATTACCCCATGACTTTTGGGTAGAGGCTGTTCTGATAGACGTTCATTTGATTAACAGGTCATTGAATAGGTCTTTGGGGGGAGAGTCCCTCGGGAAGAGTGGTTGGGCAAGCCACCTTCTTATGCTCATTTGTGAGTGTTTGGCTGTGAGGCTTTTGTGCACATACAAAAAGAAGAATGCAGCAAATTGGAACCAAAGTCCTGTAAATGCATATTCGTAGGATATAGTGATGAGGGTGAGATGGGGTGTAGACTTTGGGATCTCGAGAAAAGAAATAAAGTACATAGCAATGACGTCATCTTCCGTGAAGATCGCATGCATAAGTAGCCCGAGAAGATTGAGGAAGTTAGAAGGGTTAATTTCAGGGAGGACATACCTTTTAGATAGTCATTTGTGCCCAGTGGACAACGACATATACCTGTTGTAAATACTCCTGAAAATGTAAAAAATGGTGTTGGAAATTATCAACAAGGTATTGCCACTGTATATGCAGAATTACGGGCCCGTATCTTAGGACAGCACCATGTGAATATAGATTTGCAAGCCCAACAGCCAGCAAATGCTGAGCCTTTGCTCTGTAGGTCAACTTGACCATCGAGACCACTTGATAGGTTTGTTCCTGGTGCGCAGTATGCTATAGATTATGTCATGTTGATGGATTGTGGTGAGGCGTCATGCTTCAAGGAAGCAATGACTAGACCGAACAACAAGAAGTGGTTCAAGGCCATGCTATCAGAGATGGAATCTCTTGAAAAGGATGCTACTTGGGACTTGGTGTAGCTGCCTAAAGGGCAGAAAACTCTTCCATGCAATTGGGTTTACAAGATGAAGGTCACTTTTGGTTCTTTGGCAACAAAGTACAAAGCACAATTAGTTGCAAAGGGGTACAAGCAAGAACATCAAATTGACTTTGATGAGATCTTCTCTCGTGTAGTCAAGATGACTACTCTAAGAACCATTTTGGGTTTGGTTGCAACTGAGGATATGGAGCTCATATAGATGGATGTAAAGACTGCATTTTTACATAGTGATCTGCATGAGGACATAGATATGCACTAGCCTGACGGTTTTGTTGCTAAAGGCAAAGAGACGATGGTCTGTAACCTGAAACAGAGTTTGTATGGGCTGGAACATGCACCATGGGAATGGTATCATAAGTTTGATACTTTCATGTAGTCTCAAGGCTTTTAAAGAAGTCAAGTTGATCACTACTTGTACACCAAGAAGGCAGTGGATGGTAGCTTGATTATCTTGGTTCTGTATGTTGATGACATGTTGATTGCTTTGGCAGGGATACTCATGCCTTGGATTCATTGAAGCAAAGTCTTCATTGTAGCTTTGACATGAAGGATCTTGTTGATGCCAATCACATTCTTGGGATGTGGATACTTAGAGATAGATTGAAGGGGTTACTCTATCTATCTCAGTAGGAGTATGTATCCAAGATTTTGTAGCATTTCAATACGGAGGGGGGGAAAGCAATCGGAGTTCCATTGCCTCCATATGTGAAACTCAGTGTCGAGGACAGCCCTACATCTGATGATGAAAAGGATGAGATGGCCAAGATTTCATATACTTCAGGCACCATTGGCAATTTGATGTATGCTATGGTTACTACACGTCTAGACATTGCCTTTGTAGTGGAAGTGGTTAGCAGGTACATGGCAAACCCTAACAAGAAGCATTGGGAAGTAGTGAAAGGTATTATGAAGTACCTCAAGGACACAAATGATTTGTGCATGTGCTTTGGTAAGCAGAAGACATCTGTCATTGGCTTTACAGATGCAGATTATGCTGGACATGAGGACTGTAGGAAGTCCACTACAGGATATGTGTTTAACTTCAGAGGGGGATCAGTCTCTTGGATATCCAGGCTACAGAAGTGTGTTGCACTATCTACTACGGAGGCAGAGTATATGGCTGCCACTGAGGCATGCAAAGAATCCTTATGGCTATCACGTTTGGTTGTTGAGCTTAGACTTACTGAGGTTTCTATTCTCTACTGTGATAGTCAGAGTGCTATCATGCTAGCACGGAACCCTTATTTTCATGCAAAGATAAAACACATACAGGTGAAGTATCATTTCATCAGAGAGGTACTTGACAGCAACAGCATTGAGCTGGTCAAGGTGCACACTGATGATAACCCTGTAGACCTTCTCACGAAGGGTCTTCCAACAGAGAGGTTTGCCCATTGCCGGCAGATGATGGGTATTGGATAGGTATAGTCTCTTCAGCTTTGTACATACTTAGACTTAGTTGATTCTTTTCCTCTACCTTTGGGCACAATGTCTTTAGGGGGGAGGTTGTTGGGATAAAGGGCAGTGCCAGTTTCCCCCCACAAGGGCCACACTGTACATAGTACATATACCTATCTAAAACATTATTGAGGTACACTCTTCAGTACCACAAATCATGGGTCTCTATTTCTTCTCTCTCTCTCAACCTGCATTTCTACATAGAAGTTCCATTGCAGCTATCTCAACAACTTAAATGTAATAGCTTGAAGGATTTATAGTGGAAGGCAAGGAATAGTTAGTGTGTAAGCTACACAAGAGTATATATGGTTTGAAACATGCTCTCAAGAAATGGTATCATAAGTTTGACACCTTTATGTGGTCTCAAGGATCCATAGAAGTGTGACTAAGCATTAGAGGGAATATGGCCTCAAAAAGGGTATTATAAGAAATTGATTAGGAATCCTTAATCTTAGATTAGTCCTTCTTCAATGGTCATCATTGCATGCCTTTTTGTCCCCTATCCCCTACATTCCTAAGCTCCACCCACTTTTTGTGGTGGAATCTACCTACAAAGGAGGGAGGTATTTCTTTATTTTCACCCTAATAACTAGCCTTTTTTATCCTCTAAGTTGGGACCACCACTCTTCCAAAAGTGCCACATCAGTAAAAAAAAAATGCAATTTATTTTTGGCCCAAAAAATGAATTCTTAAAATTTTTTTAATACAAAAATTGGGTTTCTTTTTCTTAAAAGGTACCCAATCATATTGCAAATTGAAATACTCATTTTCTATATACCTTTTTTCATTAAAGGCCCTCTACATCAGTTCATCCTCCAAGAAGGGACCTCCACTCTTCCAAAAGTGCCACATCAGAAATTTGGATTTATTTTTGTCCCAAAGAATAAAATTTTATTTTTTTAAACAAAAATAAGTTTTTTTTTCTCAAAAGGTCAATCATATTGCAAGTTGAAATACTCATTTTCTATACACTTTTTTTTTTGCATTGAAGGCGCTCAAAATTAGCTCATGTTTTTAAATATCCATAGATATGATACCTAGGATCCTATAAAGGTAGTTACATACCTAGTTTATGCTCCAGTGCTCCTCTTGATTGATGTTGAGAGTATAGGCATATGAACCCTCCTTATGCAGGAGTGGATAAGGGCATGCAGGTGTGAATGAACCTGAGGGGAAGGGGAAACCATAACCCTAGCCAGTTGGGGCTATATAAATAGCCTAGGGGTCTACATCAACTTTTGAGTGAGAGTGACCCAAGTTGTACTTTCATGAGCAACTGAATAAGCAAGACTTGTTCTTATACTTGTGAGCTCCTCTCTCCCTCTTGTGCACACTTCAATCCTTGCTTCCACTCTGATTTTCCACATGGTATTAGAGAAATCTCTGATCCTTCAGCTTCCCTCAGCCTCTTTACACACCTAAGTGCACAAGAAGAACTCTTGCCCTCTCATTTACCTTCCTTTCCACCATAGCTAGCTTGACCACCTCTGTTGGAGGACCTGGGGAGAGCATTTCAGCTCCTGATTTCTTATGGAGATCTTCTCCTCAGCTCAGGGCGATTCAACATGGCACATCAAAGGCTGAGATTAGGCGACATGGAGGGTGGCATTATGTTTTTCTTGGAACTGGCGCAGATTTGTAGGTGACACATCACGATCTGCTGTGCGTGCTAATGACAGTGCAATCTTGGGAGCTTTCATGGGGCTTTGTTAGCTCCCCCAGTGGGCCATCTCTCTCTAAGAGGGTTTGAAGAAATTCCTTCTCTACTGGCTGCTGTAAGCAAAACCCTAACTGTGGGTTTCTGGCAGCCATAGCCAAGAAGCTTCAAGCTTCCTAATTTTTCACTTTCTTTAATTTGGAATCATGAATAGTGATTCTAATCACTGAAGCATATGCTTTGACATGTATTCCTGATTTGTGAATAGCTCCAACACTCGGGGGACATCATAAGTTCATCGAGAAGCGTGCTTTCAACACCAGTAAAATGAGTTAAGTATCTCACTAAGCTTGATAAGGTAAATCCCTGAACATCTCAGTCTTGAGATGAGTGCTTCTAAGCACTAAAAATGCATTTAGTGACATTAGTGCTATTGCCTTATGTCAAAACATGAATATTGATGTGATTGAAATCTCTTCGGACTCTTCACCAAGTCGAAGTCATTAATCGACCTTGCTCAACCAAATGCTCGTACACTAAACCATGAGGTGGGGAGTAGCCAAGAGTCTAGTCAAAGCTCACCTCATTGAAACCTATGAAAATAGTAAAACTTAAATCAAGGGTTGTTTGAAGGATAGGACCGCCAAAATCTTACCTTGAAATATTACATATGTGTGATTTCCAACCTTTTTCATCCTTACAGCTTTAAAGTTGGTTATCATTTGTAGGGCTATCAATTCTATTACTTGGTTCGTCGTACTTGGCCACCTGTAAAGGACTAGACATTACCATTGCCTATGGCAATAGGTAAGACCTTCCTATAATGGCCATGGCCGATGCAGATGTAAGGCCTCAAATCCGCAAGTTTAACGGAAAAGATTTCCATCCCTGGCAAGTCCTGGTAAAATATAAAATGATGGAACGGGGCTATTGGCCCTTCATAAAAGGGACCAAAGTTATTGACCCATCATCCCCTTGATGTAGAAGATGATGAAAGAGCTCATCATCATGCTTCATTTTGATGAATCCTTAATTCATCATATTGACCAACTCTCCACTGCTAAGGAGAAGTGGGATGAGCTTGAAAGGCTTTGTGGTGCTACAGGGAAGAACTCCAAGATTTTTCTAAAGATTGAATTTTTTAGCTTGGAGTATAAACAAGGAGAATATCTAAGTAAGTTTATTTCACATATGAAGGGGCTCATGGCAATCTGGCCTTCGTTCAAGCACCAATTCATGATGAAGATGCCATTGCCATCCTTCTGAAGTAGGTAGTAAAGAAGGTCTTTCCAACCCTTGTTACTACCATTACTAATATCCCAAACCCAACTTTGGCAAGTACCATTCAGTCATGCCTAGATGAAGAGAAGAGGAACCATAATAAAGTCTCTTCAGCATTTACTTCCCGTGAGCAAGTGTTAGTCCATACAGCTTCTACAAAGTGCTCCTTCTGTCATAAAAAAGGGCATATTGTAAGTAATTGCTAAAAGAAGTATCCTGAAAAAATGAAGTGCAATAAATGCAAAAAGACTGGGCATATCACCAATAAGTGTCCCAGTGTTCCAGAAGTACCTAAGGAATTGGAGGCCAATTTTTCCTCCCAATCCACAGATGATTGACTCTTCTGAGTCTTGTATCCTTTCTGCCTATAACCATCCTTGTAATCCTGTTCTATAAAGGCATCCAATTTGGGTTAAGGGGGGGCATTCTCTTATGCTTTGTATTCCAATGCCACTTGATATTGAGGGGGTGTTGAGAATATAGGCATATGAACCCTCCTTATGTAGGAGTGATAAGGGCAGGGGGTGTGAATGGTCATGAGGGGAAGTAGAGACCCTAACCCTAGCCAGTTAGGGATATATTAACAACCCGGGGGTCTACATCAACTTTTGAGTGAGACTGACCCAAGTTGTACTTTTATGAGCAACTGAATAAGCAAGACTTGTTC
The DNA here is from genome assembly GCF_053477565.2 of Lygodium microphyllum. Taxonomy (NCBI): domain Eukaryota; kingdom Viridiplantae; phylum Streptophyta; class Polypodiopsida; order Schizaeales; family Lygodiaceae; genus Lygodium; species Lygodium microphyllum. The sequence goes on along the minus strand of NC_141140.1, from coordinate 95,200,749 downwards.
TTGTAATTTTGAGCTCCTCTCTCCCTCATGTGCACACTTCAATCCTTGCTTTCACTCTAATTTTCCACAATTGCCACATCAACAAGGCGGGCTAATTTTGACCCCAAAAAGTGAATGTTTTTGTCTCTTCTCAAAACATGGGCTTTTCTATCTCTAGGGTGCCTAACCATAGTGTATATGCATCTAAACATTTTTCATGCTCTCTTTTGCCCTCTAGTCCTAAATCAGTATCATCCAATGAAAACTTAATCTACTCCATTTTCTCTCTTGCTCTAATGGAACTACTTAGGAATATAAGCAATTGTAAGAGAAAGGTGGATTTGCATGTTCGTTTGTAGAGGACTTCAATGACAAGTGCAGGTTGGTAGCAAAGGGAAGTAGAGTTGGACGTATGTTTACTCTGGATGCTGAAATTCCTACTATGAATGCTGCTATGTATGCTAAAGGAAAAGGTGTTGTTGCAGATATTGAAATTTGGCACAAATGCATTAGACATGCAAATGTACAAAGGTTGAAATTAATGCAGTCCAAAGGGTTGGCTACAGGTTTGCCTACATTTAGAGTTGCAGAATTTCATAAGGCTGAAATTAATGCAGTCCAAAGGGTTGGTTACAGGTTTGCCTACATTTAGAGTTGCAGAATTTCATAAGGTATGCGAAGCATGTCAGTTTGGTAAGCAGGCAAGATAACCCTTTTCACATGACAGAGATGTAAGCAGAAATATCCTTGATGTTGTGCATACAGACATTTGGGGGCCTACACAAAATGTATCTCTTGGAGGCAGTTCATACTTTGTCACATTCATTGATGATTGTTCTAGAAAGTTGTGGGTATATTTTATGAAGGAAAAGAGTGAAGCGTTTGAGCACTTTAGAACTTTCAAGGCTGCAGTTGAAAGAGAAACAGGCTTGAAAGTAAAGTGCTTGAGGTCAGATGGAGGGGGAGAGTACCTCTCGAATGAGTTTAGTGATTTTCTGAGGTCTCATGGGATAAAGAGACAGTTCACATGCAGATATACCCCACAGCAAAATGGGGTTGCAGAAAGGAAAAACAGGCATATTGCAGAAGTTACACGCGCCTTGATGGCTGAAAAGAATATGCCTAAGCATTTTTGGTATGAGGATGTTCATACTGCTGTTTATATTATGAACAGAACTCCCACAGCTGCAGTTCATGGTATGACCCCCGAAGAATGTTTTACAGGTAAGAAGCCTGATGTCTCACACTTGAAAGTGTTTGGCTGCATTGTGTATGTTCATGTGCGAGATGAGTTGCGGAAGAAACTAGATCCAAAGTCTGAAAAGTGTGTCTTTATTGGATACTCTTAAGAGCAGAAAGGGTATCGCTGTTATAACCCTGTCACATGTAAGTTCAGAGTGAGCAGGGATGTCATCTTTGATGAAATGAGCAGTTGGTATGCATCTAGTGGCGATGCATTAGATTATGATGATGATCATGACACTCATGTGCAGGCTAAAAAGCAAGAATCACGGACTCTTAGTGGACCAGAGACATCATCTGGTAGTCCTTGGTCTGGGAGATTAAGGAGTAGCTCTACATCTTCAGGTGTATCTAGTAGCACTACAGGTAAAGACAAAGGAAAGAGTAAAGTGTTAGAAAGCATTGATGCAGTTCTTGATGGAGACTCCACTGGCTCAGAGAGCTTGGATGATGAGCTTGGCATTCCTTCAGTGAGGACACTAGATATACAAAGAGCTCATAATAATGTAAAGGCTCCATTGAGTGATCCGGTGGTACATAGATCTAGCAGGGTAGGATACCCTGTTAAAAGATTTGGTTTTGAAGGTTATGCAACTCACCATTATGCTTATATGGTGAAACTAGTTGAGGATGTTGAGCCCACTTGTTTTGAGGATGCTATTGGTCATACTCATTGGGATGCAGCAATGGATGAGGAGATGGCTACATTAGAGGCCAATAAGACTTGGGATCTAGTATCATTGCCGAAGGGCAAGAAAGCTAGTGGATGTAAGTGGGTTTATAAGATTAAGCACAATGCAGATGGTTCTATTAGTAGGTACAAATCTAGGTTGGTTGCAAAAGGCTATGCCCAGACATATGGCATAGATTATGATGAAACCTTCAGTCCAGTTGCTAGGATGGCAACTGTTAGATGTGTGATTGCTTTGGTAGCAGCCAAAGGTTGGAGGTTGCAGCAAATGGATATGAAGAATGCCTTCTTGCATGGTGATTTGCAGGAAGAAGTGTATATGGATCAGCCAGCAGGTTATGAAGATTTAGAGCATCCCACGTATGTGTGCAAGTTGAAGAAGGCGCTCTATGGGCCCAAGCAAGCACCTAGAGCATGGTCTGACAAGATCAGAGGGTATCTTGTCAATATTGGCTTTTATGTTTCTGATGCTGATCACTCACTTTATGTGAGAAAGGGAGATGCAGGTTTGGTCATCATAGTCATCTATGTGGATGACTTGATTATTACAGGTGATAGTGATAGTGGGATTGCTGAAGTCAAGGAATTTTTGAAGAAGAAGTTTGAGATGAAGGATTTAGGTGAGTTAAGGTACTTCCTTGGCATTGAGGTGATCAGATGTGATGATGGTATATGGCTGTCCCAAAGATAGTATGGCTTGGATATGTTGTCCAAGTATGGTATGACAGCATGCAAACCACTTTCAGTCCCATTGGAGCAGAATGTAAAGTTGAGTGCTGATGTTGGGGATGAGATAGAAGACCCTACTATGTTCAGGAGGATAGTGGGGAGTTTGATCTACATGACCATTACAAGGCCAGACTTGAGCTACGCTGTTGGTCTTGTGAGTCAGCTTATGCAAGTACCTAAAAAGCCACATTCGGATGCAGTTAGATGCATATTGAGATATGTGAAGTCCACATTACATTGTGGACTTTTCTATGAGGCATGTACAGATGTACAAGTGTTTGGATACACAGATGTAGATTGGGCTGGTAGTATGTCTGATAGAAGATCTACTAGCGGATACATGTTCTCTCTTGGTAGTGCAGCAGTTGCTTGGAGCAGCAAAAAGCAATCTAAAGTTACTTTGTCGAGTACAGAGGCTGAGTATAGAGGTGCTGCTATTGCAGCATGTGAGGTAGTATGGCTACAAAAGTTAATGGCTGATTTGGATGTGCAGGTGGAAGGTCTAGTTGTCATTTATTGTGACGACATGAGCAGTATACAGTTGGCTAGGAACCCTGTGTTCCATGCCAGGACAAAACATATTGAGGTACACTACCACTTTGGGAGAGAGAAGGTACTAGTAGGTGAGATTGACTTGGTGTATGTCAGCACACAGGATCAGATAGTTGACATCTTCACGAAGGCATTGGGTACAGAGAAGCTTCAAAAGTTTCGAAGCTTACTTGGAGTTGCAGAGATGCAGTTGAGCTTGAGGGGGAGTGTTGAGATGACAAGCTCAACACATGCGGACATTGATGATGGACCGCCTGGTTAGATGGGTCCACATGTCTACACTTAGCACATCGGTGGTCATTATGACTCTCACATGGCCACTGACTCATTACTTATTATATTCAGATTGTTACACCTATTTACAACTGGCATAGTTATAACGCTAGTCGACTAGTGTAGTCGGTTATGCATTGTTTGACTTAGTAGGCCACTTTCCTTTATGTTGTATCTTATCTATACTTTGTGTACATTGTAAAAGAGTGTAGAAGAAGAAGAAGAAACAAGCAAGAAAACGTTTTGGCCTCCATCTCTCTTCTTGTCTCTTGAGTGAGCTTCTCCTTGTGCATTCTGTGTTTGTTCGGCGCAGCATCTTGAGCAAGTCCCCCCACCACGCGATTCTTGACACCCTTGTCACCTCCTAGCCTAACGTCCTTTCTATAGAGACCTCTCATGTCTGAGAATAGTCCTAGCAATCCATTACAAACAAATCCAGCCCCTTGCAAAGGGCTCCACCACTAGTCTTGGGGGAAACCTAGGGTATATGCGAGAATCTGCCCATGTGGACACAATATCTCTTTTTCCAAAATCCACAAACAAGGCAATTGGCCCATTCTCACCTACAAAATCGTTCTTTTCCAATCAAAAAGCATATGCTAAAATATTTCATCAAAACTAAAATAATTTCCTTTGCATATCCCACAGTAGAAAATAGAATCCATGACTTATCTCTCCTTAAGTGCAATCATATAAAATGATACATGATAGTCTCCTTATTGTTTTAGGATGCAAATCTACCTTTACTTTTAGTAGTTCTATCCTTTAATGGGATAATAATGATTAGTTCCTAATGGATAATCCATTTTCATATTCTACGGATGTTGTATATTGGAATTCCCTTATAAATATGTAATAATTTGAGGATAGTCAAGGATCAACAAAAACTACTATTTACCCTTCATAACAATCAATCAATCTACTTAATTAAATTTACTTTAGATCCATCCAATGGTACCTAAGTAGAAGTTGGTATGGATGGGACTTCATTCAAATATGCAACCTCTTGTGCCTCTTCAACTCTTTGCTACTTTGGGCCATTGTAGCAAGTGAACTTCCTTTAACACATTGTTTTCTCTATCAGGTGAGGAAAATAGGATTCTTAGATTCTTACAAAGCAAGGAAGTTTCTAAGCTAGGAGGAACGTATAATTTGAGTATTATCTTTCTTTATTGCCCTCTATTCCCACTACCCTCTCTCTCTCTCTCTCTCTCTCTCTCTCATGGAGGACCGGCACAACTAATGATCCCCCTAAGCCTTTTATTGAAGGCTTTATATAGCCATTAACCTTCTCCTCAATGACCTTTGCTCAATCTGTGTTCATGTTTTCCTCCTTGATGATCGAAAAATCAAGTAAGGTGCAGAGCTTTTTGTGTAGATGAGAAAAACAATTTTTGATAATGTTGACAGTGTATGTGATGCTAATGCCATTTCAACTAAAGTCATGATGGTGATGACAAGGATGACAACAAGTGCTGTGAAGAACAAAGTGACACCCTTTATTCTTTTTAAATTTTTATTTTAAAAAAAGATGTTGTTACACCCTCTCTCCCTTACAGGAATCAAGATGTCCTTATCTCAAGAAAAACTAGGGTTATCATTTTTTCTTACGGTAAGTTTGATCATACAACCTATGGGTGAGGACCTGAAAGCAACCCTCCCACAAATAGAAACAACCAAAAAATTGAGGACAAAGCACACAAAATCTAGGTGTATGGCTTTGCCATTAATCTCAAAACTAAAAAGAAACCATAAATCTCTCTTAATAATGAACAAATTTGGCATCTTTATCATCTTCATCCATAGCTTCAACCATTATGCACAAAAGAAAGAGCAAAGGGAAAAGAGGAATTTCTGCACAAAAGACAGAGGAGAGAGGAGAGAGAAAGATTTGGCACCATCCAAAAAGGAGAATGTGTGTATCTTGGAAGAAAGGAGAGATAAGAGGCACATTAATCAGCTGTGCACTCCACTCTACCTTTTTCCCAAAAGACACAAAACTCTTCATATTTTTATTATTTCTTTGAATTTTTGATACATTTGTATTCGTAAGGCTTTAGCCTTTATATTTCAATTCTTTCTAACCTTTTACAAATGCATGCACGCACAATTTTGTGTATACCATTTATTAATGATGAATGTGGATGTGGCCCCCCATGTAAGGTGTATTTTAGTGCTTTTAATATTATTCATTTTACAAAAAATGAAATTATGATATATGCACGAACATTTTTGTGCACAATTTTAATGCTTCTTTTGGTGTCGTCATTTCCTCCCACACTGAAATGTGAAGCATCCTCGCAAACCTTGTTAAAGAAGAGCCATTGTCTAACACAAAACACTTCCAAAATTGTTAGTAAAACAACTTCAATGATGAGGACAATGCCTAGTCATAGTAGGGTATATGACTCCAAATCCATGACCACCAAAGTAAGGGAACTCCTACCTCCATCATACTCCCACACTGAAATGTTTGAGTACTCCTCTAAGGATAGGGTTCAATCTTCCACAAGGAATCACAAGGACAACTTCTCTATCCCAATAAAGGGGAGAAGAGAACTCCACCATGTAGCTCCAATGATACTTTGAGAATAGGGCTTGGCTGTTCCTCTTGATAAAGTTTTTCCTTTCTTTTCTTGAAGAGTGTTTTTTAAAGGTTATTCTTTATTAAACCTTATCGTGCACTTCCTTGTGGTTGTTGCCATGCAAGATGAAAGAAAGGGAAAGCTAGGAATGGTGGGGGATAAGGGGATTTGGAGAGAATGAAAGGGAGAAGATATTAGGGATTCTAAGTAACGTGGTAGATTGTGGTTGTTGAGATGTGTACTCTAGGAAAATCATTTGAGGGCCAAAAGTGGGATGGCAAAAGAGCATCCCTTTTTCAAAGGTGGTTTATTGAATTAAACGGACATATATTACCAGTTTTCTTTTTGTTTAGTTGAAATCCTTAGGGTTAGGGAAAACAAGATGCCACATGGAGAGGATAATAGAAGGTTAGAACAGGTGAGCTGCTAGGATTTGAGGTCGACTATAGCAACATTTAGATAAACCCATAGGAGGATAGGAAGGAGAGGCATGATGATCACCATGTGCATATAGAAGAGATAGATGAAAGGTGGTGAGGAGCTTCGTGTAATCTCATCTGCAAAATGCTATGACAATGATGCACAGCCAAAATGCAAGGCATCAGAGATTCGACCAGGCCTTGTGAATGCATCGCTCTTCCTCTATGCATACCATAGAGAAGGATGCATCGCCGCTGCACATTTTTTCTCTGTTTCCTCTCCGTTCCTCTGATGTGTTTCATGATCTGTTGCTTTCCATCTCTCTCTTCTACTTTGTTCTTCTTATGGCTGCATACTGTAGATGCCATGGCATTTGCCTCGCAGTTGGAATCCAAGGCTAAAGTTTTGAAACACTTGGGCAGAAATCAATGTTTGTGCATGTTTATAGTTGAAGGAAGGGGTCTTTAATCATCTCCTTCTTTTCTTCTTTGTTTGCATCGATGGCATGATTGACTTCATTTACTATATAGGCACCGCTTGCTTTTGTAGCTGCATGTTGGACTCATGTGCATACATCCTCACCCTATCAACAAGCACTATCTCATTTTGGCAACGTTTCCATACTAGATATGGAGAGGAGGGGATGCACTATAGTAGTAGTAGCAAGTGGATGTTTCTGGTTGGGAGAAGACTAGTTAATGATGAGGGGCTGAGGTGTAGAAAGGGTGCATAACTATTGGTGAAACCGCCAAGGTGCATTGGGATGAAGCCTTTTATTTGCATAGAACCACCATGGCTATTTCTTCTTTGTTTTCTTCTTTCTTGCAATAATCCATTATCCAATGATCCTGCTCTTCTTGATTCTGGCTATGAAAAATAATAGCAAAACTAAACCGTTGTCGTGATTCATTAGACAGGGGCCTTTTTTCTTCTTCTTTTTCTTCTTTTGCTTCTTCTTCTTCTACTTTTGTCCATTCTTGCAATGGTGTATGCCTGCTTGGAGCAGGGGATGGAGAAAAGGCTGGACGGGAAAGTTGTCATTGTCTTCTTCTCCTTCTCCCTGGTCCTCCCCTTGAGAAATCACAAACACAAAGAGGCAATAAAATAGAAACCAAACAACAAAGAATAATAATATTTTCAACCATAATAAAACACAATCTCCCTTTTTCTTCTCTGCACTATGTAGTGTGTGCCACTACATTCGCATTTTCTATCACCAGATTATCTCCCCCCTATTGTAGTTGTTGAGATCAGCTTCTTCCCTGGACTGTGCACCAAAATCAAAGCAACCCTATCGGGACCGAAAATGGGCCCATCGACACTAGCCGTCAGCCTTTATAATACTCACAAGACAACCCCGCATGGCCTCGTGGCCAGGAGCATCCAAGGGACACATTGCCCTAATTGCTACTGTAGATATTGCATTTGTAATGGAACGTCCAATGATTGCCCTTCCTTACTCCTCAGAGGGAGATCCCATACATCTTGGTATAATATACCATGTAACACAAACATAGGAGGTGACCCCTCGACTGAATGCCGTGACCCCACTGCAGCTCTCCTACACCGAGAGGATTGGCCCCTCAATGCGTTGCTCTAACAGAAAGAACATACAGACAGTCTCCACTCTTATATATTCTAAACGATCCAGGAGATTTGATATTTCCTTGCCAACCTTACCCCAAGAAACCGTTCATCTACCCTACAGCTCAGATTTCCTTTCACACTCCACGTAGGTCAATGTTTGGAAAGCAAATGCAATGCATCCAGGTTTGATACCATGTTATGCTCAATGCAAGTGTAGATGACCATTGTGCTCAAGCATTTTATCATTAGAAACCATTGAGGTTTGCTCCCTCCACCCTCTGTCTCGTAAGTTTTTTTGAGTTTTTAGCTTCTTTTAATAAGCCTAAGGTTTAAATTATTAAAATAATCGATTCATTGTTTTTGTGTTCACACTTCTCGATAAGTGGATATTTTGGTTTTGAGGGGGAAAATAGACTCGGATTCGAGATCTGTTTGGACAGATGGCTTCGCAGCATCGAAATCCATCATCTTGGCCTCCGCCACGCACTTTTCGGCTCTCGAATCCAATAGTTGCTTTATAACGCCAAACCTTCCGGGGATTAAACGGGGGGTCAAACGACCTTCGATCAACAAACTGAGACTTGCGTTGGATTCTTGACGTCAAAATTAATGTAGGAAAGCTCCAACTTGGCCATCTACCACCATTTGATTTTTCATGAAAATTTGGTATTTGGCACTTCCCAAGCACTTATGCTCCAAAAAATGGTCTCAAATGCTTCAAGCATGGCTCAAAATCGGCTCCTAAAATCTAGCTCTCATTGGCGACCATGGGATAGGGCAACTCAGCCCATCGAATCCCACGAACAAATCTACACATGCATAATCATAAAGAGTATCAAGTTGATACAAAAAACACATAACAAAACATGCCACAGCTCTGACCCTACCCCCTGACCAAATCAAGGCATAAAAATCCACAAGGGATAGGCTCATCATAATCTAACAAAAATCTAGAGCAAGCCTCTGAGTGGTGACAGAAGACTTTGATTTCCCACACAAATGATCCATCCTCTTGCTTAATCACTTTATATCCTTTACTCCACCAGATAAGCTTTTCCTCATGATATTGTATCTCCAAGTATGGGTGTTCCAAGTAAGGAATAAGCCGCCCCATTAGCCAATATTTTCTCTAGCAGATTTCTAATTAGCCCTGCATTGACCTACAAGGTATTTATTTCGTTAGTGTATTTAGAGATAATAAGGTCTAATCTTATTAAGATTAACCTTATTTTTAAACTCCACTCCCTCAAGATCAACCCCAGTAGTATACTTCTTTGCTTTTAAATCACGCAGCTGCTTCATCCGATGCTTAGCCACTTCCTGATGCAATAGACTCTACAATTTGAGCTCATCCAAGTGGGCCAGAGTCATAAAGTGCTCGAAGAGGGAGTCCTTATCACCCAAAGAAGGATTGATTGTGAATCTTATAGTTGGCAACTCAATCTCTAAGGGCAAAAAACACTCCTCTCCATAGACTAGCTTGAACAGGGTGTGACAAGTGGCTTGTTTGAATGTCATGTTATATGCCCACACTGGCACATATAGTTTCTTATCCCAATCTTGCTTCTTTTCAGACACTATTTTCGATAAAATACCACAATAAGCTGCTTGTTAGTACTTTCAACCTGCCCATTTTCCTGTGGGTTATAAGGAGTCATCTTATTGTGCTTAATTTGCCACGCGTCAGTCAGGTTTTTAATCACTTTGTTTAGGAAATGGGTTCCACGGTCCGATAATAATTCTTTTGGTAGACCAAAGCGGCATATAACTATTCTAATAGGAAACTAATAGTCTCTTTTGCGTCATCCTTCCTTGTCACTCATGCTTTTGACCACTTTGTAAAATAGTCAGTCGCCACTATGATATATCTCTTCTATGTAGAAGACGATGGGGTAATAGGACCCACAAATTCAATACTCCACTTCTCAAATGGAAGTGTAGCCATAATCGGGGTAAGTGGTCACTTCCTATTCTCTCTACTATCATGCCATTGACAAGTATCGCATCTCTTGACATACTCAAATGCGTCTTGAAAAATGGATGGCCACCAATATCCAACTCTTAAAGCTTTTTGTGCAATTAGCCGCCATCCTCAAGCGGAGTCATGGCACTCTTCCAAAATGAATGGAACCTCGTCAAGCATCACACATCGACGATAGATATCATCAACCCCCTGCCGATATAATGTTCCTATGATCAATGAAATTTTCAAAGCCTGTTGTCTAATTTTCTGCTCCAACTTTGAATTGGCTTCAGTCTCTCCTGCTGATAGGTAATGCATGATAGTAGGATACCAAGATGGAATGAAGGTTGTATCAATTTTAAACATTTCCTCAATATCACTTCCTTCAACTAAAGTCTCTTTCGGCTCCCCGAAATCCACAAGGCATTCCACAATACCCTGCAACTTCGATGGCTTACTCTTGATCTCATAATCGAACTCCTACAAAGTGATTAACCACTTTGCTAAACGATCAAGCGGTTGTAGCTTGTTCATCAGCAATCTAAGCCTCTCCGCCTTCATATAAAAAACTACCTTCTTATAGAAACAAAATTTTAGTCACAAATATCATTGCAAGGCACAACTTCTCCATGTAGGTGTAGTTGATTTCTGATATGTCCAGCTTTCGGCTAGCAAAAGTGATCGGATGGTACCATTTTTCCTCCCAGATTTGGGATAAACAGCAGTTAATACTATGCATGGCATGGCTACTGAAAATATGTAGAATGTTTTGCCCCTTTTGGGTGCTTTTAAAAGTGGTACTTTTACTAGCTCCTATTTCACATCATCAAAAGCTACCTTACAAGGGTCACTCCATTCAAATAGACAACTCAAAGATAATAGATTCGTTAGTGGCAACGTTCCAAGGCATTTATGAACCTTCGGTAGTACCCTATAGATGACAGAAAGCTGTGCACTTCTTTCGGAGTGCGTAGCAGACTCATGGCAACTATGACCTTGATCTTTTCAGGGTCAGTCTTGTCGCGATTCTTACTGAACTGACCACATGGCCTAGTAGTAGCCCATAAGGCAAGCATGGCTCCAATTGGCTCCTAAAATGCAGCTCTCAAACCCTCCCATGAACAGAAACAACTGCCAAACTGAGGACAAAGCACACAAAATCTATGTGTATGGCTCTGCCACTAATCTCAAAACTGAAAAGAAACCATAAATCTCTCTCTTAATAATGAACAAATTTGTCATCTTCATCCATAGCTTCAACCATTATTCACAAAAGAAAGAGCAAAGGGAAAAGACGAATTTATGCACAAACCATAAATCTCTCTCTTAATAATGAACAAATTTGTCATCTTCATCATCTTCATCCATAGCTTCAACCATTATGCACAAAAGAAAGAGCAAAGAAAAAGAGGAATTTATGCACAAAAGACATAGGAGAGAGAAGCATTGGCACCGTCCAAAAAGGAGAATGTGTGTATCTTGGAAGAAATGAGAGAGAAGAGGCACATTAATCAGTCGTACACTTTACCCTACCTTTTCCCCAAAAGACACACAACCCTTCATATTTTTATTATTTCTTTGAATTTTTGATATATTTTTATTCGTAAGGCTTTAGCCTTTATATTTCAATTCTTTCTAACCTTTTACAAATGCATGCACGCACACTCTTGTGTATACCATTTATTAATGATGGATGTGGATGTGGCCCCCCATGTAAGGTGTATTTTAGTGCTTTTTCAACAAAATGAATATTATTCCTTTTACAAAAGATGAAATTATGATATATGCATGGATATTTTTGTACACTGTTTTTAAGCTTCTTTTGGTTTCACTAGGACCTACCATGCCTTCATTGTACTACTCTTGTTAGGGGCAAAGGTGCATATGCCTAGCCACCTATGTATTAGTTACACTGATAGTACCCGCATATCTATACACTGTAGGTGGTAGGCATCCATGACTGTCACTTCATTATTTATTCTTTCAGTGACATTTGAATAAAGGAAGGTTGGTCACACATTGTGATAGTTGGAGTTCCCACATCTTGTGTCTCTTGCTCTTGCTCTCTTGCTCCTTCCACTGTAGCTCTTGCTTCTGCTCGTGGGCTTCCACTCAAGGCTCACTCTCTTCATCTGGTATCAAAAGAGCTAAGATTGAGGAGAGTTTTCCCTTTAGTTTACATCAGCCTAGATTTAAAAAACCTTAGCTCTTCAACAATGGCAGCCATGGGTTCACCTTCAATTGTATGCATTTGATCTTCCCTCCTTCTCAGCTTGCTCCTAGCCCCTAAGGCTTGCTCTAGGGTTGCATTGGGCCTTATCCCTCAGTGTTTGAGCCTCCACCAGGGTGGTCAAAAAATTACCATCAAGGCCAACACAGCCAGTGTAATTTGTGCTTATTGTGCTGCCCATCTTCTTTGGCCTACTGCACTTCTTCTCTAGCTCTCGTGTGGCCTTTGGTATTTGGATAATCATCTTGGGCACCCTTGGCATTGCATTGAGCATAGGACATAAGATTTGAGATCATACACTTCAATTCATTACTGTATACACGTCTGTGAAGGCTTTACTTCATTGTTTGGAGCTTGTACATGCTTCTCGGGATGCCTATATGTATATATATTTATGTTGGGATACTTAGGAGATGATATGGCATTCATGTATGATACTATTGACCTGATTTGAGCACACATTTGGCTCAATTTTATTAGAGATTTCATTTTTGTAATAACAAGCTTGAATGTCATTTATCTAAGAAAAATATATGTGTATTGTCATTGGATGCTTTTGGAGCACTTTGGATGCTACATTGTGATATGCCATTGATCTTACATGCTTGGTTGTGCTCCTAACATGCTATTGAGATGAGATCGAAACTTGTTTTTATTGATGTTGGTTGACATTCACTGTTATGGATGCTACTTGGATGCCACAGTAAGAGCTTTATAGACTATACTTTCCATGCTTCTGGATGTCTGTCATATGGATATTGGATGTCTAGATGCCACACACATGATGTGTTGAGCTTCTTATTCTTGTCTGGCATTCAACTTTTGTTCCAGTGGGAGCCCCTAATTGACACTTGGTTGTTACATAGAGCACTTGATATTTGGAGTTGAGCTTGAGTCTATTACAGTGAGATAGTGGGACTCATTGTTGTGACATGTACATGCTCTCTTAATATGTATAATATATAGTTATCCTATCGATTTGATCTCTTTGCTTGGATCTAGCACTTATGTCTACCAAGGTATTTTCATCTGGCAGTTTGTTCATCGCCTAATTTGATAGCACTTGATATTTGGAGTTGAGCTTGAGTCTATTACAGTGAGATAGTGGGACTCATTGTTGTGACATGTACATGCTCTCTTAATATGTATCACATATAGTTATCCTATCGATTTGATCTCTTTGCTTGGATCTAGCACTTAATATCTATATGCTTTTGGGTTATGTATTGAGCTTTGCTTAGTGGATTATGCATCTGGCAGTTTGTTCATCGCCTAATTTGATAGTGATTTTTTGGGTTGATTTGTAGGAAATTATAGCAACCTATTTTGCCCTTTTGTGCTCTTGCTTGGTATCATTATGGCTAGTGGTTCTCATGACAATTCTATCTTCAATATTGAAAAATTGGATGGGACCAACTATAGCTATTGGAAGACATAGATATGGCAAGTTTTAGTGTAGAAATTGGAGGTTAGACCACTTAAAAATGAGGGTACCAAACCCAAAAACATTGATTCCAAGGATTGGGCTAAACTAGATGAGCTATGCAAGTCCATAATCATTTTATCACTCTCTAAGTAGGTTCACTACAATATTTGACAAAAAATCAGATTGCATATCAACTTTGGACATAGATTAAGAATCTTTATGACAAAAGTAAAGTCATGCATCTCAAATGTATTGGCTAAAACTGTTGATGGACCTTCACATGAAGGAAGGGACTTCTATGTCTACACATTTAAATGAGTTTCACTCCATCATCAGCCATCTAGATTTGCAAGAGATTGAGTTCAAGGATCCCTTGCATCTTTTATTTATGCTTGGTACTCTACTCAAGTTATGGGACACTTTCCGTACAACTCTATGTGCTAACACCTCAAAGGATGGGCTAAAATTGTAGGATGTTGAGAGTGCCCTCTTGATAGAAGAGGTGAACAGAAAGAACGTGGATGCTTCCCGTATGTCACATGCATTGACTATTAAAGGCTGGCAAGAGGGAAATGGCCATGGTAGAGACTCTCAAAGGTCTCAGTCTAGGACATGTGGATAGTTCTCATCAAGCTTCTTGCTGACAATGTGGCTAAAGTTGTTAGATATTTTTACAAAACTAAAAACCTGGGAAAAATTGTAGTATATCCAAAAATTGCTATCGAGACCACTTGTAGGTCCAAAAGGGAGGTCAAAATAACCTTAGACACCAAAATCCACAGTGGGAAAGCCGTGCTAGCCTTAAGAGTCTCCTATGGCTATAATCAGAGGTAAATCGAGTAAGATGGAAGAGCTTCTTACCCATTTCTTGCTTGCTTATTTTCATGCTCCAATGCCTTTACCTTAACCTTCAATTGAGCTCCATGTAGCTATGGGATGGCTCTGATACCATGAAAACTGACAAGAGGGGAGAGGTGTGTTAAATGATGCGGATCTAGGACATGACACAAGCTATGGTGGATCAAAGATGAAGACCAAGTTCATAATGACATGGACAAGTAGAGGCAGACTATTACACAAGCTAATTAGGTTCCAAGTTAGATTAGCTTGGACTCATAAACACAATCTTGTGTAGAATTGACAATTACAAGACACTTAATTGAAAGTACAAAGCATCATGATATTGTCTTCATTTCATAGTCAAGTACAATGCTTTATAGACTTTGAGTTGTTCCACTCTCCTCACTGTGCATATGGGATTCAGGACAGCTCCTCTTGGAGCATACATCATTTGTCTATTTCTCAACACCCCCCCTCAAATGATGAGTCCCTACACTTGCTGGCTTTTGCCCCCCCTACATGATAACATGGCCCGGAAGACTAGCTCATAGGCAACCTAGTCAAGTTAAAGCTTGAGACTTTACATCTTTGGCAAGGGTTTTTACAAATCAAATCCACTAAGGGAAATATAGAGATCCACTATGGGAACAAATTCCTTAAAACAATCTGTCAGAGTTGTTGATGGTAGCGGAAGTATCTTTTTCTTCTTCTTCATTCATGAATTGACTTTGGTGTTGGTCATTCTACATCTACTGTGCTCTTTTCTTGTGGAAGCATTCACTAACAATATGGCCAGTTTTACCACAATAATGGCATGTCATCCGAATTCTGTTGTCGGTGTTGAATCCTCGACTCCTTCCTTTGGGTCTAGTAGCTCCTCTAGTGTATAAGAGGTTTTCCCTTGAGCTGGTTTCTTTTATATCTTTTCTTTTAAATTTGCTTTCTTCATCAAGCAGTGAGTGCTCAATATCTTTGAGTGAGAGACTCGGAACATTACTTAGAATGGGCACAAGGTTCTCATATGGATCCTTGTTTACACTTGCAAGCAATACAACTATTGCTTCATCTTCATCAATATTCTTTTTAAGAGTTGCAAGCTGGGTTTTTAAACTCTTAAACTTATTAATGTGTATGGTCATAGAAGCACTGTCTTTGATAACTAGTTTATAAAACTGCATGAGGAGTTTTACCTTTGAGTTCTTTGCTTGGGTACCAAACATTCTATCAAGTTCCTCCCAGGAGGTTCTAGCATTTCTAATGCTACCTTATTATTCATTTTCTTCCATTCTTTGGATTTGAACTAGTCTTCTTCAACGAACCCATCTTCATCATCTTCCTTCTTGTCATCTGCATCATCTTCAAACAGGTCCCATAAGTCCTTTCGCATCAGGTGATACATGGTCTTTTCCTTCCAGGCATGAAATCCTTCACCGTTGAATTTAGCTATTTGCTCAATCTCTGCCATGTTGCTAAACTTCAGTTAACCAGCAAAAGATTGTATTTTAATGTGTCAAGAGAAACAAGAGAATTAGTGTCAAATTGACACTAGCTGAGTGTTAATGGATACTAGTCGGTACTTGATCTGCTTTCTCTTAGGAAATTCGTGGATGGCTTCTGAGCTTCCTTGGACACTTCCAAACTAGTAATGAACTTCAGAGAGTATTCCTCAGTGATTAAAATCGCTATTGATGATGGTAATGAGAAAAGGAACAAGCTTTTCAAATTTCTGGATATGTCTTTCTCTAGAGTTTCAGACAGCCGACTGTTCTTTCAGTTCGTGCAACTCAACGAGTTGACCATTGCCCAAGATATTGCATGGGGAGTAGGCTTGGATAGTGAGCTTCAAAAGCCCTATGCTCACAAGGTTGATCGCGAACTGTACGATTGGCGACAATAGTACGACCGTGGACAGGCGCAGATAGGACAACGTGTTTTGATTTCTGTAATGCTGGAGTTGGGAAGCAGTAATGTCGTCGATTGAGATGCTAGAATGAAGAATCTTGAGCAAGGGAAGATACCTCCAGAAGGAATCACTTGAAGATATGGCCCGTAGAGAGAGATCCAAGAGCTCCAAGGTGGGTAGGTGCAGTCTGGCTATGGCTGCCACAAGGTCCAATTGAGATTTGAAGTTGAAACTGGAGATATGAGTTGAATGTGAGCTGTTTAGAGATCACCAGAGGTGAAGGGAGACTAGAGATTCAGAGTATGAGCTGTGCCATGCTCAACTGGGCTCTGATACCATGTTAAATGATGCGGATTTAGGACATGACACAAGCTATGGTGGATCAAAGATGAAGACCAAGTTCATAATGACATGGACAAGTAGAGACAAACTATTACACAAGTGAATTAGGTTCCAAGATAGATTAGCTTGGACTCATAAACACAATCTTGTGTAGAATTGACAATGACAAGACACTTAACTGAAAGTGCAAAGCATCATGATATTGTCTTCATTTCATAGTCAAGTACAATGCTTTATAGACTTTGAGTTGTTCCACTCTCCTCAGTGTGCATATGGGATTTAGGACAGCTCCTCTTGGAGCATACATCATTTGCCTATTTCTCAACAAGGTGAAGCACCCAAGAGTACACATATACAAAAGCAATGGATACTTGAGCAAACAAAGAGATGGCTAAAATCTTCTTCTTCTTCTTCCATACAAAAGAACTAAGTCTACAATATGATAAAATACTAATATGAAAGTACCACAATGTATATACAGACAGTCACTAAGTGTGAACCCACTAGGGAAGAAGAGTTGGCACGATAAATGTTCCATAACCAAGGATAGACTATATGGATGTAGTCTAGCTATAGAATCATGGGCATATCCTCATGTCAGTCACCTAACATGCTAGTGAATAATATCATGCCACACCACCAAAGTACATAGTGGATGCTATCTCATATAGAGCTCAACATCTCAACAAAAACCTCCATCATATGCTCATTTGCATGTCTTTGGTTGTGAGGCATTCTACCATGCTCCCAAGAACAAGCGCAATAAGTTAGATCCTAAGTCCATTAAAATACATCTTTCTTGGTTATGGAGATGCAAGTGAGATGGGCTATCGCCTATGGGACCCACAAGCTCACTGGATTATCCACAGCAAATGATGTAGTTTTTCATGAGGAAAATTTTCATGAGCAACCTAAGCCGATCGTTGAGGTATGCAGGGTGATCTTTTAGGAGGAGCCTCCTACTCCCACTATCGTGTTGCTATGCAGACACAATGTAAAAAACCCTAGAGTGCATCATCATCCAGCTTTCTGATTAATCTAGAGAGTCAATGCCATATTCATCATTAGTGTTAGTATCCATGGTATGGATGGTTCAAAAATATAGGATTTTTGGAAAAATTTAGCCTATTTTTTATATTTCAGATATTATTTCTTGTGAATATCCTAAAAAATGTGTAGAAAATTTTTAGAATAGGGTCCATGCAAAAAGCAAGGGGCTTTTTAGGCATAAGAATTCCGATTAGCAAGAAAAAGAATCAAATTATTCAAGAGGTGAGAATCTACTACCTATGAGTTGCTAGAACTAGATGAAAATAGTGTCCATGATATAAGGGCTAGCTAGGAAGACATGGAAGATCAAGAAGCAAAGGATATGGTTGCAAAGGATGAGGACTCTGAATTTGGTGACAACAAGGACTTTGGCACATATACTGGAGGATGTTCAAGTTTAGAGGGGATGGATGATATGCCGCTACTATGTGGACATGGTGTAAAAAACCCTAGAGTGCATTATCATCTGGCTTTTTCTGATTAATCTAGAAATTCAATGTCATATTCATCATTAGTGTTAGTGTCCATAGTATAGATAGTTCAAAAATACGGGATTTTTGGATAATTTTGGCTTATTTTTTATATTTTGAATATTATTTCTTGTAAATATCCTAAAAAATGTGTAGAAAACTTCTAGAATATGGTGTCATGCAAAAAGCAAGGAGCTTTTCAAGCAGTTTAAGATATCTCATGCAAAAAAGAAGGGCTTCCAAATTCGGGGCACACACGATCATAGTTTTCAGACAACAAACAATACTCCGAATAGGAAGACGGGAAAAGGATGTGATCCAGGAGACTTCTGAGTAGGTGGCTAATGGGACCATCAAATTCGCCATCTGAGTAGCAGAGTAGAAGCTAGTGTTTGGTATGCATTTTTGGGTATAGTACTAAGCTCCAAGAGAACTAATGCTTGGAGGTGACTTGTGAGTAGTAGACATTGTCTAGATAATCCAAGAACCATTTGTTTTGGAGTTTAGTCCATTAGCTTATGACTATTGTAATAACCAAGAATACACATGGCTAAAGTATGTTTAGAGTTTCATATAAGGCTTTTGTTTTGCTCCTCAGGTTCTATCAATACATAGTGCTCCTAAGATAAGTACTTGGGCTTCTTCTACCAAGAAATCATCTGAACCTATTGACATTTGGATTGTTTAGACTCTTTAACTTGGATGTACAATAGGGTTTACATATAACACATGCAGAGTAGTCTGAATCATTGAGCTTTGTCTTTATCTTGTGTAAAGGCTTTAGTAGACTTGGTAGAAGGTTTTATGATTGATTCATGATGTATGGGCATGTCTTGAAGAGAACTTGGTTTCCAGCATTCTTGGTATTCATCTTAATCTCCTATCTTTTTTTTCTTCTCTTCTATCTCCTATTTTCTACTTTCTTCTCTGTCTCTAATCCCTGATGGATATGACCTTTCAACTAAAACCCCCTCCTCCGACATTGTTGAACCCGACATGAAAGGTCATCGGAAGGAAAGGCAATATGGGAGAATCTTCAAGTACAGTTTTTAGTAATCTTTTCCAATAGTTAGTTTAGAATATGAACATGCTTACGCAGGTACAACAACAACAATAGGTGATGCATGCTTCTACTCAAACAGAAACCATTGTGATGAATGCTTTGTAGGCAGTAGATCGTGAGATGAATTTTTTTAATAGCAAGAATGTATCTACATATTTGCATATATATGCTCAAAAGATGGAGTTCTTTGGGGTGGTTCAACTTGCACGGAGCTGATATTTTGTATGGGTCAATATACATGAATTGAAAGCCCGAGTTATTGAATTGTACATGTAGGATGTTGACTAGGTAGCTTTCAAGAAGACATCTAAAAAGAATTTAACATTGAAGGCACCACTTTGATTGCCCGCAAGACTTTCCAAGAGTGGGTTCTAAAACCCAATAAGAGTCTTGTGTATGGTCATAGAGTTATTAACAGAAAATTTGAAAGTTGATTTGAGAAGTTAGATCTTGCAAAATAGTAGGCTCTTACAAGTCAAAATTTTGAATTGTCTCTACAAGCTATAGATCCTCATCTTTAAGAAAAGCTTGATGTGTTAGAGGATCAAACTACAGAGACAAAGCTTAAAATAGTGTTGAGGCATGTTAAGGATGTTATTACTACATTGGTGAAAAAGCATAGAAGAAGAGAAAGATTGCATGTATCTAGCTTACCTGCTATTATAGGCAAAACAGTTGATGTATCCACCAATAAGCCAGCTATTTCTATGGCTAACCCTATGGCTGCACCTATTGTTCCCACTATTAAGAAATATGTATTAGATGAATTGGTTAAAGGAATGTGGGATCTTTGGTCTCTATAGTTGCATAGAATGTGTGGCCATGTCCGAAGGCTACAATATGGACACATGCTTTGCATGCAGCTAAAAAGAGGAAAGCTACTAATAGTGAAATATCTCATGCAAGGCAAGACATTCATGACATGATTGGCTAGGAATCACTGGTAGATGCATATTTAGTGTATGCATATTTAGCAAAAGTGCAAAACATAGATGTACTTGTGAAAGAGAAATGGAAGAGATGAAGATACTGCAAAGATATCTAAGAGAGTGAGACAAGAAGAAGTGTAGATCAGCCTAAAGCTACAAATCAGTCACCTCTCAAGCATATTATGGAAGAGGTTGGGCAAGAGAAAAAACTTGATAGCAAATAAGAAAGCAAAAAGAAGAGCAAGCAACCAAGATATAAGTTGTAGTCTGATATTGAGACAACCATGGTTCTCAAGAAGGTTCTTGAAGAACAGATTTTAAAAAGTTGATGGAATTCACCTTGGGAGAGGTGCATGGCATCGCCAAGTAGAAATTTCATAGCAAAATCATCAACATAATTAAGAGGAAGTATTAATTTCTTGGGTATATTACTAGTGCATTGTTGCATTTGAAGAGGAAATTGGTTTGTTGGGCATTCATGCTACAAATGAGCATGATGTAAGTTTATGGGACCTAAAATGGGTTTGCACTGGCTATGGCACTAGCCAGACCTCATGCACACAACAGACAACCCCACCACATGGCCTTGCGAGCCAGGAGCGTCTAAGACTCACTCTACACTAAATGCTAATGTCGATTCTGCGTTTGTATTAGGTCATAGTCCAACGTTTACCATCCCTTCTCCTCAGAGGGAGATCCCATAACATATAGGCATAGTGCCTCGTAGCACAAACATAAGGAAGCACCTCTCGGCTGATTGCCCTAGCTCCACTGTGACTCTTCTACACCTCGGGGATGGGCCCCAAGATGCGTCGCTCCAACATAAAGTACACACAAGACAAGCTCCACTCTTTCATTTTGAACATATTCTAGGAGATACCATGTATCCTTACCATACAATTCCCAAAAACGATCGACTAGCCTACAGATTAGGTTGTCTCACACACTCAAGCGTAGGTCATCATAATGGATAATGGTGCTATGCATCCAGTTCTTCATATTCTGATACCATGGTTGATATGCACATGAAAAAGTGGATAATCTTAATGTGCTCAAATATAATTTTCAATCAAAAATGTGACGTACAAAATCAGGCTTTCCAATGCTCATTTATTAATTCATTGCAGCGATGTAAGGATATCACCAAGACAACACTCATGCTACTATCCTCTTAATTAAAATACTACAAACCCTATATCATGATATACATCAACAAAATCAGCAATAAAAAGCACCCAAAATGCATCATTCAAACACCCCACCCCCTATTTTTAGGTAGTGCTTCCATTGAATAGGTGTAGGGGTTCATTTTGTCATGTTTTGATGTATGAAAAGTGATAAATCACGAACTTTGACAAAGAAATAGGGCAAACTGAGGCTAAACCTCATGCTTTGCCACTCCATACATTCACAAACACTCATTGTATTTTTTCTTATTTTTATGAAATGTATTTCTATTTTTTTTTTCATTTTTCTTATTTTTTAGCATTTATTTGACAATAATCACCATCATTTTTTTATTTTCCTTATACCAATCATTTTATCATACTAATATTCAATTTTATTTTCCATTTTCCCCCATAGTAACACATTTCACCCATACCCGAAATGATAAAACCATCATTTTACCCTTAAAAACCGCATTTTGGGTTTTACAGGATTTAAATAGCGCATGTAAATCATTATGAACTCCCCCAACACTCAAACAATCATATAAGAACATCATTTCCTTCATAAAAAATAGTCATACTGTGTTTTTACAAAATGCGAGACGCATTAAATGATTGCGTGACCAGCGAAGGGAGCCTCCATTGCTCTCAATTCCATGCTACCCATCAATCTTCAATATCTCCATTAATCTCCATCATCCTTTGCTTCAATCTCCTTCCTGATTCTTCCTTCAAGGTAATGCATATGAACAACCCATAGAGGGGAGAGAGAGGGAGGAGAGAGAAAGACTACTTTCTATTCTCAGCTGGGTAGCCATTGGACAGGTAGAAAACGGTGATGGAGAGCGTAGACACCAAGCATCAGGCTATTGTGTGATCAGATTGTATGGATATATGGAGGTGGCATTATCCCTCTCTCTCTCCTCTCTTGAAATCGACATGTAGAACCATGGCGCCTTCATCTTCTTCACAGTCGAAAAAAAACGGCCCCCCCTCATTCGTGAAATTTTTGGGGGCCCAAGGCTCCACAAAGAGTGACATCCCTTCAACTCTCAAGTGGCTGGCCATTTTTTGGCACTCCTCCTGCGTCCAGCCTCTGAATCGACTTCTAAAAAATTATAATCATCCGTCTCGAAGTCCTGCACTACTTGGCTCTTTTCGGGGTCCATTCCAGTGGATGAAAAAATTATGAAAAATCCGTAACTACCAGTTGGTGTATCTTTAAAGCACTTTAGGAACCCGACGGCTACTTACTGCTTAAAATCGACTCAATTGCCTATGCTGCCTTCGACGAAGTCTATTTTTCCCTTGAAATTTGTATTTTTTGGCAAATTTTGAGCATGTTTCTCGAGCAAAATCCACCGCTCATTGGCGATCACGGGATAGGGTGACTTAGCCCGTCGAATCCCACGAAGAGATCTGTACATAAATACAACCACAAAGAGCATCAAGCTGATACAAAAAAGACTCATTAAAACACATCATAGCTCTCACCCTACTCCCTGTCAAAACCAAGGCATGAAATCCACAAGGAGTAGGCCGAGCATAATCTGACAGAAAGCTGAAAGCTAGTCACTGACCAACTTTTCCAACACAGTCAAACTAGAAAGAACTATCAAAGAGGTCATCCTAAGTGGGGGTCTGAACTACCTACCTAACTAAGGACAACTCTACTAGGAGCTCCCACTAGGCGAGGACTCCTATAGCATGATCAAGAAATATTGTCTTTTAGCACATTTTTCTTTTGGGATTTTATTTTCCATACTTGAGTGTGTAAAAAGGAGGGACCTGAGCGTAGTGACCCAAGGAGAATAGGGCATCAGTCTTAGGTCCTGTCTCGGTACCCAAGAACCTACCAAGCCCTTGCAAGGTGACACTTAATCCTTTTCTGACGCTCACTTTTATTTTTGCTCCAATCTTCCTTATGTTCTTTGCTTTTGAGCTAGATGCCACCCCTAGGAAGACAAGGCATCGGCCTCAGGTCTTGTCTTGGCCGCCCAGGAACCTACCAGGCCTTCGTAAGGCGATGTACAACTGTTCAAGGATTTTTCTTTTTCTTTTCTTTTTTTCTATTTTTATAGGGATTAGAACCCCTTTTTACACATCTCCGTATATTTTTCTTTCTTTCTTTTAGATATTCAAAGTTTTTTTTTCTTTTTGTTATTTTTAGCAGGCTTCTCTAACTGCCTCACAACTAACAAAAACTCCTAGGACGGCCGCCTAGTAGGTCAGCAGAACAGGGTCACTAGAACTTCCTGCTAAAACATATCTTTCACTGCTTGACAATGCCTGTACAAGAGGCAATGACTTCTCAAACCTCCCCTAGACATGCCTAATTGAAACCTGGGACTTCATGCCTTGAGTGCCAGTCCCCAACAAACAAGAAGACAGAAACCCTTACATACACATATATCATTATTTGCTTAAGGGAAAAGGGAAAATACTCAGAAAGGGGATGAAACCACCTGGAATGGCCACAAGAAGCTCCTCCGCAGCAAAGGCTCCCTCCAATGACTTCGTCAACATGTATGATGCAATCACGAAAACAAAAAACCATTAAACGTACCTGCACCAAACAGACATAGGGCCCTCTTGGCCTAAAGAAATAGCACATTTTACTGCAAACTAACTGGCCCTCTTGGCCTAATAAAATCAAAAACCTTAAAGCTACTAGCCCTCTTGACCTAATAAAATCAAACATTAAAACCTTAAAGCAATTGGCCCTCTTGGCCTAATGAGATCAAACAAACCAGCTCATATAGATCCCTCCTTGGAAGAAGGCAGATATACAAAAATACTCTCCATTTCAAGGGGAAAAATAGGGCCCTCTGCCCTAAACTAAATGCATCAAGTTGTGACCCATCCCTCCTTCATATATAGCAAGAGGTGTACGCATAACATGTCATCGTATCAACCTATGGATCCAAGATAATAGTGGTAGATGGGTCTTGGCCACTCTTCGCATTACCCATACCAACCATCACCTACCATATAACACGTGGTCTGATAAAATTTCCCACAAACGACCAGGTCCTGTCTCATTATCAGTAACAACATCGGGACTAGGACCACAGTTGAAGAAGAGGTCCTCTTCATAAGTAAAATTTGCTTAAGAATCCTTAAACTGATTCTAAGAACGTGGAATCAGCTGAAGAGAGACGCTCTCAAATTCATCGAGTAGGGTCATAGCAGCTTGATAATACATGCAAAGGATAGGATTCTGGACTGTGTATGTCTCATTTAGTTGATTTAAGATCAGCTGGGAATCCCCTTTTATTGACAACTACCGAATACCACCTTTCTTGGCAATATTCAGTCCCATAATCAGGGCTTTATACTCCACCATGTTGTTAGTGAATCCTACCCCAAGATAAACAGCTAATTTCATTGTAACTCTACGTCGGGGATCTTAGATAACTACTCCAACTCTCCCTTTTTTTTAGGACCCCTGGACGCTCCATCAAAGTATAATGTGTACGTCCATAATGGATTTACATAGCCAGCCATCAAGAACTCCCCTATTTGTAATTATGATAGTCAAAATTCAACATATTTACATGATGAACCGACGGCTCTATCCCACCTTTTTCATTAAACTCAACATGGATGCTTGTCAAAATTTGTAAGCAGTGACAGAAAACTTTGATTTCCCACACAAAGGTTTCGTCTTCTTGCTCAATCACTTTGTATCCTTAGCTCCACCAAATAAGCTTCCCCTGATGATATCTTTGCTCTAGATATGGGTGCTCCAAATAAGGAATTAACTGCCCCATCAACCAATTTAAGTTCTCCTGCAGGTCTCAAATCAGCCCTAGCATGGACCTGCAATGCATTTAGCACGTTAGCATACTCAGAAATAATAAGGTTTAATCTTATTAAGATTAACCTTATTTTTAAATTCCACTCCATGTAGATCAACTATAGTAAAGCCGTGGACTTATTTTTACCTATCCTAACTACCTTTGTAAGGGCCATCCCATCTAGGTTTTAGCTTCCCTGTGTTAGAGATGCGGGATCTAGAGCATGGCAGAGGTGGAAGCTATGGTGGATGGAAGATGAAGATACTACTCATGTTGACATTGACAAAGAAGACAACTGTTACACAAGTGAATTAGGTTTCAAGATTGAGACTTGAACTCATAAACACAATCTTGTGTAGGACTGACAATGACACAGAGACTTGACACAAAGAGGCAAGTACTATTGCATTATCATCATATGAAAGTGATAGTCAAGTACATCATTATATAGGATTGCTTGGTAGCACACTACATCACTATGCCTATGGGATCTGTCTCTCTTCCTAGAATGAACTGCATCTTCCTAGCCTAGTTGTTCCATACAAAGGGGCATACATAGGGTGTGATTGGCAGATTCTCAACACCCCTCCTCAATCACAACCTGAAAGTACAAACTGTGTAGAGGCTTTAGTGAGAGTAGCACCTGTAAAGTGTGGGCATACCACAAACATGGCAAAACACCAGAGGCTGTCGCAGAAAAGGCTAAGTGTGGGTACCATAAACATGGTGGACATCCAGAGGCTGTAACAGGGGCCTCACAAAGTGTACAGAGGCTGTAGTACAAGGCTACATGAGGAGTTTTTACAAGCTTATGAAAGGAACATTAAGGCAGGTACAATGCTTTTAAAACAGAAAATGAGAGACAAGGACCGATAGGCCCTTGTGGTTTTTTTCAGCATGTGCTATTTCTTTGTCAGCCACATGGAAAATCTTCTTATCTTTCTTCTCTTCTTCATGATCTTCTTGGTCTGCTCCTTTATTGACTTTGCTTGTAGCATTTTTGAGTTTGCTCTTCCAGTTGTCCCCCTCAAGCAAAGTGGTAGACATGTCTTCAGAATCTTCAAATGGATTCATTGATTTCTCTTTGGTGTAGGTAGCTCCATTTCCTTCTGCAGGTAGAGTAAGAACATCTTCTATGTCATGTAAATAAGCAACACAAGTCATGTTACTCTTCATGAAGTGTATCCACATAGAAATCTTCCTGATTTTCATTGATATGACCAAGAATCAGCTTCAAATCTGAGATAAATCAGTAAGAGTGTTGTACTCAAGTGTATCAAAGGATACAAGAAGAATAGTGTCAAATAACACTTGATAAGTATCAATAGATACTGTTCTTGATGAGCCTGATGTTGATGCTGGATCTTCTTGAACCTTCTTCTTGTTGATTTTGATGTTTTGATTTCTTGCTGAAGACTGAGTTTTGGAGTAGATCAAAGTAGCAAAACCTTCAGTTGAGTGAAAAGAGTAAGAAAATGAAGCTTTGGAGCTCAAGTCTATGAGAGGTCTTCAAATCTTCAATGGTCTTTAGGTGCTTCAGAGATCTCCCCTCCTTGATTTGATGGACAAATGTTGTTGGAGACTAATCAAATCAGTGAATCAAAGTGGCAGGGTTTAGCTTGACTCAAGCCAATGAGGAAAATCAAGTGAAATGAAAGCTTGAGACAAAATAGCTATGGAGTCCCACAGTTAGGGTTTTCAGCCTGACTGGTTTTCGACCTGGCGCAGCTCGTAGACGCAACGATTACGCGCAATATTCAGGGAGAAGTAGCTTCATAGGTCACCCTTTAAATGCCCTATGGTTGCAGGATGAATCACGCAGTGTGGAGAGAGAATCGATGTACGGACTGAAACAGGCGCAGAAATTTCAGCGAGCTCGAATTTCCACAATGCTGCCGTCTGATGTGCGCAATGTTGAACTGTGATGTGATAGGAAGCTCCGCCCTGACCTAGGCAAGATATCTCCAGAAGAAAGCGGGTCAAAATATTGACTGTGGAAGGAGATCAAGAAGCTCCAAGGAGGCAGGGTGCAGGTTTGGCTATGGCTGCCACAGGTCAAGTGGAGATAGAGTTCAGAAATGAGCTCATTAGCTGGGACTGAGCTAGACTTGGGCTAACTTGAGTGAAGAGGAGCTGAGAGAGGAGTGAAATGAGCTAGGCCATGCCCGACTGAGCTCTGATACCATGTTAGAGATGCGGGATCTAGAGCATGGCAGAGGCGGAAGCTATGGTGGATGGAAGATGAAGATACTACTCATGTTGACATTGACAAAGAAGACAACTGTTACACAAGTGAATTAGGTTTCAAGATTGAGACTTGAACTCATAAACACAATCTTGTGTAGGACTGACAATGACACAGAGACTTGACACAAAGAGACAAGTACTATTGCATTATCATCATATGAAAGTGATAGTCAAGTACATCATTATATAGGATTGCTTGGTAGCACACTACATCACTATGCCTATGGGATCTGTCTCTCTTCCTAGAATGAACTGCATCTTCCTAGCCTAGTTGTTCCATACAAAGGGGCATACATAGGGTGTGATTGGCAGATTCTCAACACCCTGGAAATAGCTCCCTACGTGCATCATAATATAGAACTAATTGTCCTTTTTTAAAGGTATATTTCTTTGCCTTTAGATCATGCAACTGCTTCATCCGACGCTTAGGTACTTCTTGGTGCAACAAACTCTACAATTTGAGCTCATCCAAGTGGGCTATAGTCGTAAACCGCTCAAATAGGTCATCTTCATCATCAAAAGAATGATATATCTTTTTTTATAATTCATTGTATGTAGTAGAAAGCCAGAGATTGCAGCATGTCCCATTGCCGCCACTATCTAGTGGTGAATGGTTGATTGGTAGCTTGGAGTTGTCAGGAGCATGTAAGTCCAAGATAAAATCTGACATCAATAGTGCTATGAAACCCACCACAGGCTCCAAAGATGTGCATCTTAGTTGGTTTATTCCATTCTCATTGTTTGCACATTTGTTTGGTTCATGTGATGTTCTGAAGAAAACAAAGATTACTTATAAATGCAAGTGTCCATCCGAGGAATGGATGAGTCAGCTATTGGGTGAGTCTTGGCAAGTCAAAAGAACACGTTTTGATGAGACGATTGAATGCAGGGTCAACCAATCTGATCTCACATTCAGGTAAATCTTTTTTACTACTTTGAATGCCTTGATTTGATTGACATAGGTCTTGCTTAGATGAATTGTTGTGTTATTCGCATTTACTTACCATTATTTTTATTTTCATTACAAGTATTTCATCGCTAGACAAACTATGTGCATTCGCTTTTGATAGAGAAGATGGTGACTTTTGCGAGGGTAGTGAATCAGTTTGGATCAAGATACTCGAGATGAGACAAATACAGCTCTCATAGATGTGGTTATCTTATGGAATGGTCATAATCCTTTTGTGGTCAGTGCAGAGGGCCATTGGCCCATTTCTTTTCTGAGACAAGAAATCCAATTAATGTCCAATGAGCCCCTCTGCAACTTCTATTTCAAGTTAGATAAAAGAAAGGTCAGGATTTGTAGTGAGCAATCCATGACATGTAAACAATGTGCTTCTCCACATATCCTTGAGATAGTGGAATCCTTGTAATTTTTTTTATATAAAGAATGAATATAAAATTTTTTAAAGCTTCTGAGTACTTTCAATTTAGATAATCTTAGTTTACTATGATCCAAACGTGTAATAATACATACTGTAATTAGTCAATCGTGCTGGTTAAAATCATAATTAAATTGCAGGTTGGAGTTCTATAACCTATGCAATATTGTCTTTGCATAATGATATATTATAGCTCATCTCTTCTACTTATTTCTTAAAATTAAATATTAAATTGGATCAAAGGGATTTTGAAGGTCTTTCATATTTTTTTTCTTAAAAATTTTCTATATCTAGCTGGACTTGCATATACTCAACGATCTAAGTATATTCGAGGATATAATAATGTAGAACAAAGCATTTGTTCTACATTATTATATACTCAGCGATCTAAGTATATTCGAGGATATAATAATTTAGAACAAAGCATTTGTCTGTATGAGTAATTTTAATGGTTACTTTAAAGTATTGAAATAAAGAAACTAAGGTAAGAGTTTTAATTTGAAAATTTAGTGTTAAAAAAGAACCTTTATTTAAAACCCTGGATACATAAAAGCTATAACTCCAAACTCATTTTTACTTTCATTCTCTACTTCCCTACACTTGTGCTCTCCTCCCTTCTCTCTTTGTGTGCTATGGCTACCACTCCCGCCTTCGCCGCATGGATTAGCTCCACATGCTATGCACACATAAGAGATCAGATATGCCTTAGGTTTTGCATGACCTTGAGTCTAGAGAGCTCACTTTTTGCCACATACCCTAGCTCTAGTATACCGGCATCGTTTTGTGATGTGGCAAACCCTTTCACCTGCTCTATTCCGAACTCTGCTCTCACATGGGTCCCCATAGATTTCCTATATAGTTTAGGTGCTGGATCAAGCCATGCAAAGGTAATAGATCGACCCCTCGTGCATGTGGGGCAGTATCTCTGTGCCAGAGTAGTGCCCACCTCATCCCAGGACCATGCCACGATGGATCTCATCGAGTGCGATGCAGCATTTGCCATATATGTTTTGTGCACTGAGGTGCAAGAGGACAGTGAGGAAGACATCGACACACCCTCTTGGCTACAGCTAGAGTATTTCGAGAGGGAGCCTAAAGAGATCACACTCGATCCGAGAGTAGAGGTAGCACAAAGCTTAGCCATTGTGCACCCACCTCCTTGCCTTGTTGAGATGCCGACAAGCGATGAGACACCCCTCGCTTCTCTCCATGCTATCATCATTGAGGGGGTGGAATATTTACTTATACAGGATGTACTAGAAATTTTGGAGCTAAGGGAAGAAGAGCTATATTGTATCATGGTGTGTGATGCACCTGATGATTTTATAGATTTTGATATACAAGATGCGCCAGCACATGTTGATGAGGTGGCTCGATATGATGTCATGAGTGTCGATGACATCTCTGCCATTGTGAGCATCCAAGAGTAGATTGAGAATGCAGTACCACAGTATGAGATCTGGTAGCCAAGGAAGGGTGCGGGACTTAGCATTGAAGGAGTATATCGGCTAGCTTGTGAGTGACATTTTTGTATTCCATAAGACATGCTCTCCGGCTTTTTCTGAGAACTTCTTGAAGTTGAGGGCACTAACAAAGGCTGGGCCCTTTAAGACCATCCCAATGAACTCTAGCTTGGAGAAAGTAGTATTGCTTTGGCGTTCGAAGCTCCTCTACTTATTCTCTAGTACTAGGTTTGGGTCACTTTTTTCCATGGTGGCCCGTGGCATGGTTGCTGGTGTTGAAGACCCCAATGTCATTAGGCAGGAGCTACTAGGGTGAAATATGTTGTTGCCTATGATCAAGAATAGCTCTAACCATGGGGAGTCTAGCTCAAAGAAGCCTAGGAGAGAGATGTACTTAGTGCCAAATGATATCTCATCACCAATGTAATGTAATTTGTAATCTTCTCTTGAAGTAATGAAAACCGGATTTGCATGCAATGTAGTTTGTCATACGCATTGTTTACTATTGTTTTTTACTTGAATATGATGTTTATTTATCAGATTTATACACAATACGATTTGTACCCTAAATTTAATATGTGTGCTTTATCAAGTTCGTGCACAATATGTATTCATTCGAATGCATGTAACGATAACTCAAAGACATAAATAAAACAAATAACAAGTGAATAAACAAAAATAAGACGCGCCAAAAAAATTGTATTCATATTTATAACATTTTATATGGGATCCATTACAACCAGGGTTTTACAAAATCTCTTTGAAAGCTACGTTCCATATATATTTTGGTAGTACACCCCTATCGTTGTTGATCTCCGCGAGGACTATCCTTCCATCATCGGAAGAACCTCACTATCCGCAAATCCCTATCAATGATGGTGACTCTCCTTGCATGTACTGTTGCATAGACCGAGTCTCTGAACAAGTCGATGACGTAAGCTTCGGGAGCTTCCTATAGTGCAAGGAGGGCTTGGGCAGTCCAGCGATCGAGTTGTTGCAAGTGTGTTCCATCTGGGAAGTGTCTCCTGCTGTTCTTAATGAGTATGTTGTCCATAATCTCATGCACTAGCTTCTGGAATGGAGCCTTTGGTATCAGGAGGTGTGTGGTCTTCTGATAATGGCAGATCTCACAAAGAGCCACTGTGCATGGCTTCCATCGACGCTTGCGATGCTGGCGTGGTGGTGGTGGTGGTGGAGCTGGTGGAGGTGGCCTCTGCATAGGATTTTTAGGGGGTGACTTCGGGTCACTTGCTTGGTACGTGCCATGTCTTCTAGGAGAGAAAACCCAAAACTCAAAAGTGAAATGTGTAAAATGAGGTGAAACTTTAAACTTATAGCAAAACTTTCAAAAAACCCTTAAATTTGAATTAATGTATCCAGGCTTTGGAAAAATATGACCAGTGATCGGATTGACGTGAAATTTTACCTGTGGACTCCTCTAGGGTACATCAACTACAAAAAAAAAATTGGCCTCATCAAAAGTCTCTAAGACACCTATCCGGAGGCTGGAGTCTGGGGCCCTGAATCTGGGGATTCAGGGCCCCAGACGCTTTTCATGGGGCCAATTTTTAAATATCCATGAGTTTTAATGATGCCCGGCATGTGGGTGAAGTTTCACTAGATTTTGATTTATAAAATTGACGGTTAAATCATTTTTTGAAAATGCATTAACTGGATTATACTTCACTAATAACAGAAAAACTCACCACCGCACCGAGTGTACGCAACTGCATACTAAATGTGTTGTCAACCAAACTATGTGAAATATAAGAAACTTAAAAATTCACAAAAAATAAGTCATGGGTCAAATGGAATATCGCATATCGGATATAGTGTTGCCAAAACGCTAAATATAGTAAAGATATAGTGCATCGGCCCATGTACAATCGATCACTTATGTGTGTCTGATTGCACATTGAATTTATCCTTAACAAAACTACTTTCAAAATTAGAAACTTGAAAATACGCACAATGCAAATCATGGCAAAATAGAATAACAAATATCAGATTTGGCATTAGAAACCATGAAATACACGGTAGATAGTGCATTGCACGAAGCACAACTAGAGCTAGGCAAAATTTAGCTCCATTTTGTAGACCACTACTATCAAATACTTGAAGGTCTACTGGAAAGATAAACCAAAACTAAGCTCCTTACAATCTACAACCAAACTTGAGCTAAAAACATAGATCCAATTACAAGGTAGCTTCTCAAAGCATATTGTTGACATTAAGATTAAATGCATCCTTGTTGTTGCGGATCCTACGAACAAGAACCATATCAATGGGCTTAATAGTGATACGTCGGGCATGAATGGCTAAAACTTGAGAATCACCCATTAGATCAATCAAGTAACTTTCAGCTGCTTCTTGGAGAGCAAGCAAGGCTTGGCTTGACCATCGCCCCACATTCCTTACCTGGTTCCTTGAAAAGAACTTGTGATGATGCCCTAACTGCAGATCTTGCAGTATTTCTCGCACCAACCTAGAGAATGGTGCCTTAGGAATAATCGAGTTGGCACTCTTTTGGAATTTCCTTATCTCACGTAGCGCAGCTGTGCCTGGTCTCCATCTTCGTCTCTTATGTGTTGGAGGACGTGTATTACCAGCTGGAGTAGTAGTGGGAGGTGGAGCACCATTTCTGGAAAATGGCGAACCATCATTATTGACCACACTAGGGCCACCATTGTTGGACATAGTAGCACCACCATTATTAGCTACAGTAGGGCCATCGTTGTCGGCCACCAAGGGACCTTTGTCACTCACACTATGCTCATTAGATTCAAAAGAGTGTTGAGCTCTTACTCTTGCAGGCGCCTTCTTGATAGGAAGCTTGGAACATGCCATGGTTGTGATAATGAAGGATAGAAAGGTGGAGGGTAGAGTGAAGAGTAATGGGAAAAAATGAAAGAAGAGACTTGACTTAAGTACGAAACTTTTAAACTTACTATAGTGTAAATGAACTTTAAAATTAAAAAACATAGTTCGAAATCGACTTTGAAAAACATAGTGATAAACCTTCGAAATTTTTTAAAAAAATTGCAAGACATCTCATGTTAAAGATAGGAGTATTTATGTGTCAAACCTGGGTACCTATGCTCTCTCGTGGACTCTAAATGCATCAAAAGTATTATCTTTATCTAGGTCTCCATTTCTTGCCATCTCTCTCTTGGGTTGCCAACCATTTTGCATGGCGTTGTCTAGCTGTGTTGTTTTCATATCTTGCTTTTCTCACTTCATATATTGCTCTACTTATAAATTCTGCTTGAGAGGTTTGGACTTCTTTTCTTTTTCCTCTTATCGTATCTCTAGTCTCCTATACCACCATTGTAATAATTGCCTCATAGAATTGGAATCATTGATGCCACCTCCATGATCAGTTGCCTTTTGAAAAGCATAGCGAGCTTGCCAATGAGATCGTTCCATGCCTTGAGTTGACCATACTGCTAAACTTCCTTGATCTGCAAAGTATGGACCATGTGCTTCAAGTATATGCTACACAAGAAGAGATATTAGAAACACAAAATAATTCCAAATGATTATCTTTTTTTGTAATGGTGATAATACTGACCATGTAGTGTGTTATACTATTTGTAGTCCATGCCTCCACTATGGACTTATAAAATTTAGCAACTGTCTCTTTAAATGTATTGGCATCACCATCCCTAAACCTCAATTTTTGTAAGAGAGCTGCTAATCTATCTAGGTGTATCCACACTTCTGCCTTAGCAATCCTCATTCATCCCCCATTGCTCCAATCTGGAACAACAAGGTGCAACTTTTTTCATGCTTCATATTTCTCTGGTTTTTTTACAAGTATATTGCCTTCCCCCCCATCTCGAGGTGGAGATATAAACTTCCGAGCCTTGGGTCCACCAAAGCATGGTTTATAAGGGATATTTCCACTCTTTTGCGATTTTTTCTCATCCTTTTTTATTTCTACTTGGCTCTTGTGCAATCCAACTTCAGAGAGGACTTGTTCTACCTTCTTGCATGTAGCATCAGTTTCTGACACAGGCTGCATCTTGTATGCAAAGCATATATATTCATATACTAGCTTCTCAATTATTCTAACCAAACAATGCAATATGCAAAAGTGAACCCTTGTTAGTGGTATTTCTCATGACTTTTTGATCACGTGTTGTATTTCCAAAATAGGGCGTCAGTTTGGATCCACTGGAACTAGCATTCCATTTCTCATGACTTTTTGATCACGTGTTGGAGCACCTTGTTGTCCTGCCTTGGCAAGCCATTCTTTCTTTCCATCTTTCCTTGTCTTCCTAGTTTGCATATAGTATATGCACAGAAATTTTGCATTCGCCGCATTTGATAAACCAAACATACACTTCAATGTTTTTAATCACATGCAAGATGCCACTCAACTTGATAGTCCCCAAACCCATCTATGTGTAAAATTGCTCCATTATTTTGCTATTGAATAACACTGGGTATATTAGTGAGGTTTAAAAAAACTTTAAGTACTTCATTGTCCTCCTTTGGTACTTCAAATGCTGCAAGCAACCATATTTCATTCTCTGACTGTACAGTGAAGTATAAAGGATGGTTTTCATCGATGTTGGGATCCAATGCTTGATTCATAAGTGTTATACTCACACGTTCAAGTTTTTGCCCCTTAATAATCTCACTCTCATCAAGTTTGAGGACAAACTTAAGCTTGCCTCTACACTCTTCCATAGACATATTGTAGAACTTGAGCATAGCAATCTAAACTCTATATATATCCAATACAAAGTTGTTGGATGCATTCAATACAAATGCAACTTCTTTGGAACCATACTTCAATATATGTGCATTTTCCAAATGCGTTGACTCACCAATTAGTTCTAAAACTTTCTCATTTAGTTGTTTTCAAGCCTTCTTCACGTGAAATGGTTTTGGCAGAGGCATTACTCTCTTAGTTTTGAAGACTTGCTTAAATTCTGTATCCAATTGTTGATAGAGCATACTATATGACTCAGAACTCATTCCCATCTTGTCACATAACCCCTGAGCATCTGTAGCAGTAAACAAGTTTCTCACATCCCTAAGATGTTCACTTGCGACACCATCTACAATGTCCCTAAATTTACGATTTTCCAATGCATTTTTTACCATATCCTTGCTTAGGGCTTTGGCAATTGTACCATTCTCTGCATGAGGGAATATATTTCTCATTGTAGCAGATTGAGCATATATCCGTCTATGATAATATCCACTTCCTTTGGTTAATTGCTGAATTGCTTTAACTAATTGGATGTGCTGACATCCTTCTTTGGTTTTTAAAGTGAGCCCAATCTCCAAAGTTTTTGTGAGCTTCCTCTTTATGTTTTGATTCTCCTTCTCCAATTCCATAACTTTAGACTGTAACTCCATATTTTGCACATGTGTAGCCTGCATAGCATTTTCAATGACAGACATTGCTTGTTGTAGGCTCTGGTTCTCCCTATCCTTCTTAGCCAATAATCTATCCTTTTCCATCAAAGACTACATATTCCCTTGTAATCTTGTCTACATATTTCTCAAGGCTTGATGAACCCCTGCTAATTGTATCCATACAATCCTTCATTGCCTTCACAAACGAACTTTACAAATGATATAAGCCCTTCAAATTGTGGTGGCCTTTGAATGACTGGATCGGGTGGATAAATGCACTCATCAACCCAAAGGTCCACTTTTTTTCCTTGCATTTCTTTCTTGTTGCATCTTGTATCTTATTGCATCATCCCTTTCTGTAGTTCTTTTGAACATTGGTGCATATTCATCCTCCAATTAAAAGTGAATATCTCTCTTTCTCTTGGTATGTCCTACACCTGCATCCTGTAAAGAAAAATATATGCCAATTTTAACATTACACAATTACACCCCTTTGATTAATAGTAAGCTAAGGATTCGATGCCAATTTTTTGATCAATAGCAAGAACGTCTAAATATCCGGGAGCAGCAGGTCAGCATCAATCCAGCAGCATGCAACTAATTCCAGATTGGCTCAAAACACACAATTACACCTCTTTGATTTACTATATCTGTGTTCTTTTTTACCCAGTTAGATTTTGTCTCTTTCTCTTGATTTCAGTCATGATAGACCCTAATCAACCCCTAATCTTCCAGTAATCTTAGCTTTTAATCTACCTCTAATCAGCATCCAATCTTATCTTTTGTTCTATCCAAAATACTCTCTCTCTCTCTCTCTCTCTCTCTCTCTCTCTCTCTCTCTTTCTCTCTCTCAAGA
The DNA here is from genome assembly GCF_053477565.2 of Lygodium microphyllum. NCBI lineage: Eukaryota > Viridiplantae > Streptophyta > Polypodiopsida > Schizaeales > Lygodiaceae > Lygodium > Lygodium microphyllum. The sequence goes on along the minus strand of NC_141140.1, from coordinate 95,164,185 downwards.
AGAATTGACCAAAGATATTTAAACACATTTATACAGAAGCTTGGCTAGTGGAGAACAATAACATCATCTTATCTTCTACCCTAATTTACTCTCTGTCACTCTATCACTTATTTTCCTAGTTCATCTCACACAACCCTCTCTCTTCCTCCCCTCCCTTCTCCCTCCCTCCCTCTCTCTCTCTCTCTCTCTCTCTCTCTCTCTCTCTCTCTCTCTCTCTCTCTCTCTTTGAATTGACACTTAAGGATTAAACAACAACTATGAACAATAATAACATCACAGAGATTAAAAAAATAAAGATACCTCCATTATCACTTGATTGCTTGCAGTATAGAGTGTTGAAGAGGAAGATATCTTATAGCACAATACTGAGGAGGGAGATTGTTTGTAGCAGGGTAGAGAGTGTTGTAGATAGAGATTATTTGATTTCAGCAAATGCTATCAAAACCACTCCTGAGATTGCTTGTAGCAGGGTAGAGAGTGTTGTAGATAGTATTGAGTATTGCTTCAAAAGAATTCGTATGCAAGAAACCATATTCTAGAGGGAAGGAGAAGAGTACACAAAATTTCGGACAAAACTAGAGCTTTGAGAGGGAATGAAGAAATGCCCAGAAATGGGCATATACTTGTCCAAAAACAATAAAAATTTACAAGCAAACTCTCAAGTCAAAAAGGTGTCTCTGGGTAAAAAATAATCTTAAAATATGATGTGTACATCATTTTATATCATTTTTTAACTTCCGCCCTTTTAAGAAGCAAGAATGAGAATGATTCTAATGTATTTTCATGTTGAAAAGTCATGAGGGCATTAAAGAGTCGTATATTAATGATTGGCTCCGTTTTTACAAAAATAGAATTGTATTTTTATAGTTATGAGGATTTTGAGAAAAATTGACTTTATCCTACAGTTTGAGAATAAAATAATAGGTGAAATCTATTGAAAATACAAATACGAGATTTGCTTGATTGTATAAGATCTCTTATTCTAATATTATTTTGGAATCTCTTTTTAGAGAGAGAGAGGTGAGAGAAACCCCTTAAGGGGCAAAAATGAGAGTCCATATTTCTCCTAATGCCTTGGAGGTCCGCCTTCCATATCAGGATTCAGAACTTTCTTTCCCCTAGCATCTTGCTTAGGGTTTCCCTCGACAAGTTGTACATTTCCTTTGTCACCCTCTCTAGTCTTTTGACCTCTTGTTATGGCTCGTAGATTAGAAGTTTCAGTGTCATTGACACGTATAGCCTCAATAAGACTGACTCCACTGCCATGAGGCAACTCCTCTACAATAGCCTTTCCTCGTTGCAATATTTGTCTTGGTCCCTCATCTTACTGGAGATTATTCCCTTGTGTGCGATGATTAACTGGACCTAGTTTTTTACTTCCTTATTGGAGGGAACTGATCTTACTCCAACATGTAGCAGCTAAGTGCCGGACTTTCTGCAAATATCGCATTTGACATTCGGGCAATTCCTAGGGAAATGTTGGCCACCACACCACTTATAGCTGAATCTTGAGGGGGTACCCTCTTCAGGGTGTCCCTATCAAATTCTACTACTTCTTAAGGAAATTGACATCCATAACTATTTTTCTATACTGTTCAGAAATCATATCGGTGTGGTGCTTCATCATGTCCTTAATTTCACCAAGGACATTAGAGGCACTCTATGTCAAGATTGTGGGAGAGAAGGAAGGAGTCTCACTTGTAGCTTTCTTACTCGTACAATGGGGGAATACACACACAAGTGGAGGCTGAAAGCAGTTTTCCTCTTCTTAGTTGTGTAAGCTAAAAAGAACACTCGTCCAGAGAAATAGAAGAACCCTATATATGAGTCTCAAACCAAACTCAACTAACTAAGGTGGCATACTAACTGAGCCATGAACTAGAGTAGATAAGGATAGTTGTCATCTAGCTATTATTCATGGGCAGTGTACCAACCTCATCTACAGCTAACAAGTTGGTGACATAAATGCACAACAGTCACCCTGGCATATCACGAGTGGAGCTCGATATCTCAACACTCCCCCTCGAGCTCAATCCCAATTCCTGCACACCAAGCAGGTCTCTAAACTTGCGCAGCTTCTCTATGCCCAATGCCTTCGTGAATATGTCAGCTACCTGATCCTCTGTGCTGACATAAACTAGATCAATAAGACCTAGTAAAACCCTCTCCCACACATAGTGATAATGCACCTCAATGTGCTTTGTTCTAGCATGATAGATTAGGTTATTTGCCAAGTGTATACTGCTCATATTATCACAATAAATGACAACTGGCCCATCTATAGGTTGATGCATATCATAAAGTAGCTTATGCAACCAAGCTACCTCACATGCAGCCATTGCTGCATCCCTGTAGTCAGCCTCTGTGCTCGATAAGGCAACTGTACGATGTTTCTTACTGCTCCAAGTGACTACAACACACCCAAAAGAGAACACATATCCACTGGTAGATCGTCTATTAGAAATACTACCAGCCCAATCAGCATCAGTGTATCCATGCAACTGTATCTGGACCCCAGTCTCATAAAATAGTCCATACTACAATGTGGACTTCACATACCTGAGTATGCGTCTAGCCGCATCCAAATGCGGTTTCCTTGGAGCCTGCATAAACTGACTTACCAATCCAACAGCGTAGCTCAAATCTGGCCTGGTAATAGTCATATAAATCAAACTTCCTACTATGCGTCTGTACATAGTAGGGTCTTCGAGAAGCTCACCTGCATCTGTGCTCAGCTTCACATTCTGCTCCAAAGGAACTGAAATAGGCTTACAGCATGTCATCCCATATTTGGATAGCATGTCCAATCCATACCACCTCTACAAGAGCCTTATCCCACTTGGTGATCTAATCACCTCAATGCCCAAGAAATAACGCAGCTCTCCCAAATCCTTCATCTCAAACTTCTGCTTCAATAGCATTTTCACATGAAGGATATCTTCATCACTATCACCTGTGATAATCAAATCATCAACATAAATGACAAGCAGCATAATACATTTCTCTATTTTTCTCACATAAAGTGAGAAATCTGCCTTGGAAATCTGAAAGCCAATAGTGACAAGATACTATCCTATCTTGTCAGACCATGCTCTAGGTGCTTGCTTCAAGCCATACAAGGCTTTCTTCAACCTGCAAACAAACTCAAGATGAATAGCATGTACATAACCTGGTGGCTGCTCCATATAGACCTCTTCTTGCAAATCACCATGCAAGAAGGCATTCTTTACATCCATTTGATGTAAAGACCATCCTTTGATGCAGCCATAGCAATGACTGCTCTTACGGTTGCCATCCTTGCAACTGGATTGAATGTTTCTTCATAATCAATGCCATATGTTTGTGCATACCCCTTGACTACTAATCTTGCCTTGTATTTGTTCACAGAACCATCTGCATTGTGCTTCACCTTATAAACCCACTTACAACCAATTGCATTCTTATCTTTAGGCAAAGGTACCAATTCCCATGTAACATTTGCTTCCAAGGCATCCATTTCTTCATCCATGGATTTCTCCCATTTTTCTTTTTCCATGGCTTGCTCAAAAGAAGTGGGTTCTGGTTCCTGTATCACTTTGACTATATAAGCATAGTGAATGGTTGTAAATCCATCATATTTCAGTCTATCCACAGGATACCTAGCTCTGGTAGACCTGCGCAAAGTAGGCTCACTTCCAAGTGCTCTCAAAATATCCCTGGTCTTCCTTACTCCAGGTGTAACAACAGAAGGAATACCCAACTCATCATCAATGCTCTGTTTTGAGCCACTGGATTCACCATCCACATAAGAGTGACCTACATTCACATCAAACATGGGCTGATCTACCTTCTCTTTTCCTTTTCGTGATACTTGCATACCACTATCTGCATTGCTTTGAGGAGATTCTCCTGATCTCAATCTGCCTGTCCATGGCGAAGAATGTGAACCACTGCTAGAGGACACTCTAGGTCCACTAATATCTTGTGACTGCTGCTGTGAATTCTGTACAGCATTACCATTTTGTGCATCTACATTATCAATCACATTTACTGGTTTATACTAGCTACTCATCTCATCAAAAACAACATCTCTGCTCACTGTAACCTTACGAGTAGAAGGGTTATAGCATCTATACCCTTTCTGCTCTGCAGAGAGTAACCAATAAAGATGCACTTCTCAGCTTTTGGATCCAACTTGGATCTCAACTCATCTGGCACATGAATATAGGCAATGTAACCAAAAATTTTCAAATGAGAAATATCTGGTTTCCTACCAGTATACCTCTCCTCTGGAGTCATGCCATGTATTGCTGCATTGGGAGTCCTGTTCATTATGTAGACTGCTGTAGCAACTGCCTCAGCCTAGTAAGGCAGGTCTTTTTCATTGAGCATGGCACGAGATACCTCTTCAATATGCCTGTTTTTTCTTTCTGTAATTCCATTTTGCTGTGGGGTATGACTACATGAATATTGCTGCTTTATGCCATGCTCCTGCAAGAACCTTGCAAACTCATTTGAGAGGTACTCTCCCCCTCCATCTGACCTTAGGTATTTTATTTGCACGCATGTTTCTTTTTCAACCATAGCTTTAAGAGTTTTGAAATGCCCAAAAACTTCACTTTTCTTTTTCATAAAATACACCCAAACTTTTCTGCTATAGTTATCAATAAAAGTGACAAAATAATGACAGCCTCCAATAGATGCAGCTTTAGTAGTCCACACATCAGAGTGGATTAATTCCAATGGCTTCTTACTCTCTTGAACATGTCTAGGAAATGGCTTCCTTGCCTGTTTTCCAAATTGACAGGCTTCACATACCTTATGCATTTCTACAACCTTGAATTTAGGCAATCCTGCAACAATATTTTGGGCTTGCATTGATTTAAGTCACTGTACATTAACATGACCAATGCGTTTATGCCAGATATCAATATCTGCAACTACACCGGTCCCATGCGCAAACATTGCTACACTCAATTCAGGCATGTCTGTATCCAACGTAAACATTCTGCTCTTCTTCTTTCCTTTTGCTATCAAGCAACCTTTATTTTTCATATCCTCAACAAAGCATCCATGAGGATTAAATTTGACCTGCAAGCCCTGCTCAACCATTTGACCAACAGAAACCAGGTTCTTGGTGATATTCGGGACATGAAATACATTCGACAGGTATTTCTTTTTCCCATCCTGCATAGACAAAGGAATTTTCCAATCTGCACAATAGGATGTGCAGTATCATCACCAGTCTCCACAAATCCTGGTTTTTCCATTTTCCTTGCATCCTGCATCCATTCTGCATGACCTGTCATGTGGTTTGATGCACCTGAGTCAAGATACCACACATCGTTGCTTTCTTTTACACTTGTCACAGAATTGGTCATGTTGCATAATTCCCTTGTTGCAATTTTCCATTCATGATGTCATTCTGATTTTTATAGCAGTCTTTAGCCATATGACCCATTTTACCTTAGTAGTAGCATTCAACGTTGTTGTTTACATTTTGGTCTCTTTGCCATCCACCACGACCTCTTTGGCTCCCCCTGCCTCTAGAGTTACCACGTCCTCCTCCATAGGACTGGTTTTCTTGAGTTTGCTGCATATTCTGATTTCTACCACGGCCTCCAGATCAGCCTCCTCTACCTCTGCCTCTACCTCTTCAAGCATTTGAGTAGAAGATAGCTTCTTTTGAAGTTCCTCCTGAAGAAGATGCACCACCATTTCTCTGCTCCTCAGAAATTAGAAGAGCAATCAACTCCTCAAAATCAGGAAATCTTTCACGGACGGAAATGGATATTCGGAATTGTGCATAATCCTTTCCTAGACCATTCAAGGTCACAGAAACTAAATTATCATCTTCCACTGGCGACCCAATGGAAGCAAGTGCATCTGCAATCTTCTTCACCTTCATGTGGTAGTCATTGATGCTCATACTTTCTCTTTGCACATTGTGCAACTCTTGCTTGAGCTGCATTTTCATGGCTTGCGTATTTGTGCTATACATTTTTGACAAAATATCCCATGCCTCCTTTGGCGTACTTGCATCCTGAATATGCACAATCATAGAGTCTGAAATACTGATAGACAGCCAGTACATAACTTTTTTGGCTCTCTCATGCCATCATTTAAATGCCTGCATTTGCTGTTGATTGGGAACATCAGGAAGAACTAGTTCTTCTTCATTTCCTGCAACAAATTCCCAATATCCTTTTCCCATAAGTAAATTTGTCATTCTAAACTTCCATGCTTGGAAGTTGTTCTTGTCAAGCTTTTCAGTGACAATCTGTGAAAGAGAATCAGACATCATTACAGAACACTGCAAAGAATTCTGTCACTGCAAAAAACACTGCTTCATCCTCACTAAGGCAAATCTGCAAAATTGACGAAAGTGGTATTTGACCACACAGTCACTTCCTAGTGACGATTTTGCATCAACAGGCAAGAAGGATGATTCTGTAACTCCCAATGTCTGTGCGCACAGGAATACGATGCTATTTCTACGATAACTTTTCACCGACCTGTAGAACAGTGGTTGCACAGCAAAAAACAGGGCCTTTTCCTGAGTGCGTGCGAAAAACTTCCGCCTCCAAAACAGGCCCCGAAATGGCCTCGAATCAAAAAAACAGGCTATGTAGGACATGCAGATAGTAGGAAGTCTACTTCTGGCTATGTATTCACATCTATATTGGAGGTGTTATCTCTTGAATGTCCATGGTTCAAAAGTGTACGGCTCTCTCTACCCCTGAGGTCGAGTACGTTGCAGCCACCACTGAGGCTTACAAGGAGGCCATATGGTTGGGTCGTTTGGTTCATGACCTTGGGATTGATACTATACCTATGTTGCATTCGGATTCTAGGAGTGCTATTCAGCTAGCCAAGAATCCGGTCTTCCATGCGAAGATGAAACACATTGAGGTGAGATATCACTTCATACGTGGGGTCGTGGAGGACAAGTCTGTCGATCTTATCAAGATCTCTAGACAAAAATCCTGTAGATCTGCTCACAAAAAGCCTCACTACTGAGCACTTTCCCTTCCTCAGGAGATTGATGGGCGTTGGATGAGATGATGTTTTTCCTCATCCTCTTGTACATGTATACATTATACTTTATCTAACTGTCAAGCATAGACATGAGGCATAAGGGGTCCAAGAGCATGCCAAGTCGGTCCAAATGCCAGTGAATACCAACCAAGATGATCGAGTACTCATGAATGGACCGAGTATGAAGTTGCTTTTTACGTTGTCCTATTCAGGCACATACTGAATAAGGCCGGGGCTAAAGCCTGTTCTCGCAGCATATACTGCCCTCTTGCTACACCGCAAAGGGCGTCTCAATCTAAGACAATGCACTCTTGCACTTTTCGGCTGTGCTACCTGCAGAGACTTGCTCCCAAACTCGAAAAATAAAAGCAACACTGGTTCTCTTACCAGAACACCGCGAACTTGGTTTGCTTTCTTGAGCTCCTTTCCATGAACCAGGCTCTGATACCATGTCAAGATTGTGGGAGAGAAGGAAGGAGTCTCACTTGTAGCTTTCTTACTTGCACAATGGGGGAATACACACACAGGTGGAGGCTGAAAGCAGTTTTCCTCTTCTTAGTTGTGTAAGCCAAAAAGAACACTCGTACAGAGAAATAGAAGAACCCTATATATGAGTCTCAAACCAAACTCAACTAACTAAGGTGGCATACTAATTGACCCACGAACTAGAGTAGATAAGGATAGCTATCATCTAGCTATTATTCATGGGCGGTGTACCAACCTTATCTGCAGCTAACAAGTCAATGACATAAATGCACAACGGTCACCCTGGCATATCACGAGTGGATCTCGATATCTCAACACTCTACTCATAGCCGCAATCGTATGTCTGTCATCCCATCCGCCTAACCACTTGATTGGGAATCAGTCTCTGACCTATTAGGACAACATTCGAGTTTGTTGTTTGGTCTCCACCACTTAGTGGGGCCGTCTGACTAGCCATAGGCATAGTCATACTGGGAGGAGCTCGTAACATAAGAAAATTTGGCATGATACTCCCTCTTCCATTCGCATTTGATATGGGGTCCCCTTGACTCCCGTTGTTGGTCAGTGCCAAATTATTACCATTCCAATTTATCATTGCTGCATAAGCCGCTTGCAAGTGCGACTCTGCTCCTTCTGCTTGGGTAATAGCAGTGTCATGTCAGTCAGAGCGAAACTACTCAGCTGCACCTAGATATTGAAATCTAATCCATGTAGGAAATATTGCAACTGTATAGCCGGTGGAATGGGGATATAAGTATTAAGTTTGTAAAGAACTTGCTTTAGTTTCTTGGCATAGGCCTGGACATTCTCATTTGGCTCTTTGCGTGTTACATTATTCAAGACATGCAACCAATACTGTCCACCCCTCTGAGGGGCAAACTCTCTACGGAAGGCCATGAAGAATTGGTCAATGCTCGTTATAGTTCCGGCCTCTAAACCGTGATACCATACTGTTGCCCTTCCTTTTAATGTCATATTGAAGATCATTAAGTGTCCTTCGTATTGGATTCGATAGTTGAACATGAGTGTTTGAAACTCCTTAATATGGAGTTTTCCATCTTCTTCTGCTAACCCATGGAAGATGGGAAAAGGTGCTCCTAATGCTGGTAAATCTGGTAGCCCTACTAGAATTGCAATGGGTTATGCATGGCTACAACCGGATTGACAACATGAGTTTCTGTAGGTAAAACTACACCCCCACTTGAAGTGGGTTGATTGACTGGAAGAAGGGATACACTAAGACTTCCTCTTACACTCAAAGGGCTGCTTATGGCACTTAGCTTATTAGAACCACTGCCGCTTATGTGTAGTGGGATGCTCCTTTGAGGATAATAGCGCCTTAGAATCTCTAACTACCGTCTAGCCCTCTCATCATATTTCTCTTTTTGTATTTCGGCTTGACAGTTCTCATTAGAGGACATAAACAAACTATTTGGTCCCTAGAGACCCTAGATTTGGAGCCACCACTTATTGGCGGCTCCTAGCAAATGCACCACAGATGGGACCTAAAATGGTTCGGCAGTGGCTATGGCACTAGCCAAACCTCATGCACAAAACAGGCAATCCCGCCACATGACCTCCCAAGCTAGGAGCGTCTAAGACTCACTCTACACTAAATGCTAATGTCGATTCTACGTTTGTATTAGGTCATAGTCCAATGTTTACCATCCCTTCTCCTCAGAGGGAGATCCCATAACATATAGGCATAGTGCCTCGTAGCACAAACATAAGAAAGCACCTCTTGTCGGTTGATTGCCCCAGCTCCACTATGACTCTCCTATACCTCGGGGATTGGCCCCAAGATCCGTCGCTCCAACATAAAGTACATAGGAGACAAGCTCCACTCTTTCATTTTGAATGTATTCCAGGAGATACCATGTGTTCTGACCAAACAATTCCCAAAAACGATCGACTAGCCTACAGATTAGGTTGTCTCGCACACTCAAGCGTAGGTCATCATAACGGAAAATAGGTGCTATGCATCCAGTTCTTCATATTCTGATACCATGGTTGATATGCACATGCAAAAGTGGATGATTCTAATGTACTCAAACATAATTTTCAATCAGAAATGTATCGTGCAAAAACCAGGCTTTCCAATGTTTTTTTACTAACTCGTTGCAGTGATATAAGGATAGCAACAAGACAACGCTCATGCTACTATCCTCTTAATTAAAATACTACGAACCCTATATCATGATATGCATCAGCAAAATTAGCAATAAACAACACCCAAAACGTATCATTCAAACACCCCACCCCCTACTTTTAGGTAGTGCTTCCATTGCATAGATGTAGGGGTTCATTTTGTCACGT